>NW_028275027.1:0-156371 GCF_037043125.1 Eumetopias jubatus
CCTGGAAAGCCGTACGCCTACGTATGAGCGGCATTCTGGCGCGAACGTTGAAGGCATAAAGAATGTGTCCCTGGGACGGTGCTTGACAAACCCTTGTGAAGAAGTCTTCCCTCAGCTATCATATGGTTTCAGGAAGATAAAAGTGTTTTCCGCCGTGGGCGTGAAGGCACGAGGACGTGCCCTAGAGTGAGCTGTCCGTTCGAATGTGCCGCCCGTCGTTCCACGAAGAAGGGTGAGTATGGAAATGTATGAGTGAGGAAGCATAGGGAAGATTGCCTACGGGTGTTTAACTCTAAGGACAAATCTAGAGGGTTGCCGTCCGTCGACGACCAGCTCTTTCCTACGGATGGAAGCGCCGTGTTAAAGCTTAGGGCGAGAGAAAAGAGACGGAATGCGAGATACACCACAGTGGGGAACACGTTGTGTGGAGGGCTTCTCTCCACCAAAGTCTCGGGTCACGAATTTGGAAGGGCCTTCAAATGTACGTGAGCTAGCGTCAGCAGAGCCTTCCACTGAACTCAGAGAAACGAGGCCGCGTCAAACATGATTTCGTGCTAACACCTTGGTTCGCGAAGCGCGAAGCCTTTTGAGATATGTGTGTGAGGGTCTTGCACTCACCTCTCAAGAAACAAAACGGTAGAGCAATAGTCTTCCCACTACCATCTACAGGGAAGAAGACGGAGGAAATGTCCCACGTTAAACGTGAAGGCGCAAGTTACTGTGCCATAGAGCCCTGCTTGGGAAAGAACTTGTGTCGAAAGCTTCTCCCAACTCAGATCTTGTTTCGGGAAGATAGAAGCGCTGTCGGTACTTTGTGTGGAAACACAAGGAAAATGCCACACGCTGAATTGTGAAGAGAAATGTGGGTCGAACGTGACCACCAACACACTCGTTGTCCCCTAGAGAGGTGTGTGTCTGGAAGTGGGAGGAAGCGTAACGGACGTGCTATACACTTAACTCCAAGAAACAACGCTGTGGAGGTGCGGTCCTTCGACTGCCCTTCCTCTTTGCTAAGGAACGAAGCGGCTTGAAGCCAAGTGTGAAAGGAAACGGAGGGCAAGGAAGGGTGATATACCTCACTCGCGGCACAACTTCTGATGGAGGGCTTTTCTCAACGAACAGCATGTGTCACGAAGATAGAAGGGTTTGCGAAAGTATGTGACTTCGCCAAAGGAAAGGCATACACGAATCTCGGCGAACCACGTCTGTGCCGATCGCGACTTCGAGCTTACATCTGGGTTCCCGAGGAATCCATAGTCACATAATGTCTGTGTGGTATCCTACTGCAGAAACACCACTGCAGAGAAACCGTGCGTCTACTATCACCTTCCCTGAAACTGGTAGACTTTTGCAATGGAAGTGGGAAATCGCAAGGAATGTGCCCCGTGCCTGTGCCACGGAAGTAACTAGTGTAAATGTCTGTCGCGATTCGAATCCTGTTCCGTGAGAAGCGTTTCCAAGAGTATGAGAGAGAGCAGATGGAAAAGGTCATGGTTTGAAGCGTGAGAAGGAGACCCGTCAGGAAAGCCATACACGTAAGTCGGGGAAGCACTTTTCGCGTGACATGGTGAAGGCATCTAGAATGTGCCCTGTGACGGTGCTCGAGAAACCACTTGTGAAGAAGGCTTCCCTCAACTGCCGTATCGTTTCCGTAGGAGGAAACTGTTTTCCGTAGTGGGTGTGAAGGCATAAGGGACGTAGACGAGACTTCGCTCTCCGCTTCGAAGGTGCCTGCCGTCGTTACACGAAGAAGGATGTGTATGGAAATGGATGACTGCGGAAGCATAAGGAAGATGGCATGCGTTTGTTTAACTCTAAGAACAAGTCTCGAGGGTTCCCGTCCTTCGACTACCATCTCTTCTCGTAAGGATGCGAAGCCGCTCCTTAAACTCGTTGTGAACGAAAAGAGATGGAACGCGCGATACCGCACAGTGAGGAACACGTGTGCGGAGGGTTTTCTCCCATTACGTCCTGTGTCATGGAGGTGGATGGGTCTTGCAATGTACGTGGGCTAGGCTCAGTAGCAGTAGTAGCCCTGACACTGAATTCTGAGAAACAAGGCCATGTCAAACAGGCTTTCGCGCTAACATCGTGGTGCTTGAAGAAAGAAGCCTTTGGAGACATGTGCGTTGCTATATAAGGGTAGGCGTCTTACACTCACCTCTCACGAAACCAAACTGTAGGGAACTAGTCTTTCCACTACCGCCTCCGGGGAAGAAGTTGGAAGAACTTTCCGACGTTCAAAGTGAAGGCACAAATGCTGGGCCGTCTACCACTGTTTGAGAGAGGAGTTGTGTCTCAAGCTCCTGTCAACCCAGATCTTGCTTCGGGAAGGGAGAAGCGTTTTCAGGACTTCGTGTGAAAGCGTAAGGACAATGCCATAGGCTGAATGGTGAAGGAAAATGTGGGTCGAATGCGACCACCAACTAACAGTTGTCCCCTAGGAGGTGTGTGTCTGGAAATGGGAGGAAGCGTAAGGAACGAGCTGTACACTTAAGTCTAAGAGACAATGCTGTGGAGGAGCGGTCCTTCGACTCCCCGCCTCCTTTCCTAAGGATCGAAGCAGCTTGACGCCGAGTGTGAACGGGAAGCAGAGGAAAAGCCTGCTATACCTTACTCGTGGAACCACTTTGTATGGAGGGCTTCTCTCAATGAACACCACGGCTCACGACGCTAGAAGGGTTTTCAAACGTACGTGAGTTCGCCAAAGGAAAGCCACAGACTACACTGTGCGAAACAAGTCTGTGTCAAACCGCGCCTTCGAGCTTCCATCTGGCTTCACGGGGAAAACCTAGTCACAACATGAACGTGTGGAACCCTAAACAGGCGGCGTGCACGTCGGTCTGAAGAAACACCACTGCAGAGAAACCGTGTTTCTTCCCAACCTCTTCCCTGAAAATGGTAGTCTATTCCAAGGTAAGTGTGACAGCGCAAGGCATGTGCCCCATGCCTGCGCCACGGAAATAAGGAGTGGAGATTGTCTCTCCCGGTTCAAACCTTGTTCCGTGAGAAATGTTTTCAAGAGTGCGAGAGAGAGCAGAGGGAAAAGGTCATGCCTTTAAGTCTGAGAAGGAAACCCTGGAAAGCCGTACGCCTACGTATGAGCGGCATTCTGGCGCGAACGTGTGAAGGCATAAAGAATGTGTCCTGGGACGGTGCTTGACAAACCCCTTGTGAAGAAGTCTTCCCTCAGCTATCATATGGTTTCAGGAAGATAAAAGTGTTTTCCGCCGTGGGCGTGAAGGCACGAGGGACGTGCCCTAGAGTGAGCTGTCCGTTTCGAATGTGCCGCCCGTCGTTCCACGAAGAAGGGTGAGTATGGAAATGTATGATGTGAGGAAGCATAGGGAAGATTGCCTACGGGTGTTTAACTCTAAGGACAAATCTAGAGGGTTGCCGTCCGTCGACGACCAGCTCTTTCCCTACGGATGGAAGCGCCGTGTTAAAGCTTAGGGCGAGAGAAAAGAGACGGAATGCGAGATACACCACAGTGGGGAACACGTTGTGTGGAGGGCTTCTCTCCACCAAAGTCTCGGGTCACGAATTTGGAAGGGCCTTCAAATGTACGTGAGCTAGCGTCAGCAGAGCCTTCCACTGAACTCAGAGAAACGAGGCCGCGTCAAACATGATTTCGTGCTAACACCTTGGTTCGCGAAGCGCGAAGCCTTTTGAGATATGTGTGTGAGGGTCTTGCACTCACCTCTCAAGAAACAAAACGGTAGAGCAATAGTCTTCCCACTACCATCTACAGGGAAGAAGACGGAGGAAATGTCCCACGTTAAACGTGAAGGCGCAAGTTACTGTGCCATAGAGCCCTGCTTGGGAAAGAACTTGTGTCGAAAGCTTCTCCCAACTCAGATCTTGTTTCGGGAAGATAGAAGCGCTGTCGGTACTTTGTGTGGAAACACAAGGAAAATGCCACACGCTGAATTGTGAAGAGAAATGTGGGTCGAACGTGACCACCAACACACTCGTTGTCCCCTAGAGAGGTGTGTGTCTGGAAGTGGGAGGAAGCGTAACGGACGTGCTATACACTTAACTCCAAGAAACAACGCTGTGGAGGTGCGGTCCTTCGACTGCCCTTCCTCTTTGCTAAGGA
Source organism: Eumetopias jubatus (assembly GCF_037043125.1). Lineage (NCBI taxonomy): Eukaryota > Metazoa > Chordata > Mammalia > Carnivora > Otariidae > Eumetopias > Eumetopias jubatus. Next base: position 4,100 of record NW_028275027.1, read on the forward strand.
ACGAAGCGGCTTGAAGCCAAGTGTGAAAGGAAACGGAGGGCAAGGAAGGGTGATATACCTCACTCGCGGCACAACTTCTGATGGAGGGCTTTTCTCAACGAACAGCATGTGTCACGAAGATAGAAGGGTTTGCGAAAGTATGTGACTTCGCCAAAGGAAAGGCATACACGAATCTCGGCGAACCACGTCTGTGCCGATCGCGACTTCGAGCTTACATCTGGGTTCCCGAGGAATCCATAGTCACATAATGTCTGTGTGGTATCCTACTGCAGAAACACCACTGCAGAGAAACCGTGCGTCTACTATCACCTTCCCTGAAACTGGTAGACTTTTGCAATGGAAGTGGGAATCGCAAGGAATGTGCCCCGTGCCTGTGCCACGGAAGTAACTAGTGTAAATGTCTGTCGCGATTCGAATCCTGTTCCGTGAGAAGCGTTTCCAAGAGTATGAGAGAGAGCAGATGGAAAAGGTCATGGTTTGAAGCGTGAGAAGGAGACCCGTCAGGAAAGCCATACACGTAAGTCGGGGAAGCACTTTTCGCGTGACATGGTGAAGGCATCTAGAATGTGCCCTGTGACGGTGCTCGAGAAACCACTTGTGAAGAAGGCTTCCCTCAACTGCCGTATCGTTTCCGTAGGAGGAAACTGTTTTCCGTAGTGGGTGTGAAGGCATAAGGGACGTAGACGAGACTTCGCTCTCCGCTTCGAAGGTGCCTGCCGTCGTTACACGAAGAAGGATGTGTATGGAAATGGATGACTGCGGAAGCATAAGGAAGATGGCATGCGTTTGTTTAACTCTAAGAACAAGTCTCGAGGGTTCCCGTCCTTCGACTACCATCTCTTCTCGTAAGGATGCGAAGCCGCTCCTTAAACCTCGTGTGAACGAAAAGAGATGGAACGCGCGATACCGCACAGTGAGGAACACGTTGTGCGGAGGGTTTCTCTCCATTACGTCCTGTGTCATGGAGGTGGATGGGTCTTGCAATGTACGTGGGCTAGCCTCAGTAGCAGTAGTAGCCTGACACTGAATTCTGAGAAACAAGGCCATGTCAAACAGGCTTTCGCGCTAACATCGTGGTGCTTGAAGAAAGAAGCCTTTGGAGACATGTGCGTTGCTATATAAGGTAGGCGTCTTACACTCACCTCTCACGAAACCAAACTGTAGGGAACTAGTCTTTCCACTACCGCCTCCGGGGAAGAAGTTGGAAGAACTTTCCGACGTTCAAAGTGAAGGCACAAATGCTGGGCCGTCTACCACTGTTTGAGAGAGGAGTTGTGTCTCAAGCTCCTGTCAACCCAGATCTTGCTTCGGGAAGGGAGAAGCGTTTTCAGGACTTCGTGTGAAAGCGTAAGGACAATGCCATAGGCTGAATGGTGAAGGAAAATGTGGGTCGAATGCGACCACCAACTAACAAGTTGTCCCCTAGGGAGGTGTGTGTCTGGAAATGGGAGGAAGCGTAAGGAACGAGCTGTACACTTAAGTCTAAGAGACAATGCTGTGGAGGAGCGGTCCTTCGACTCCCCGCCTCCTTTCCTAAGGATCGAAGCAGCTTGACGCCGAGTGTGAACGGAAGCAGAGGAAAAGCCTGCTATACCTTACTCGTGGAACCACTTTGTATGGAGGGCTTCTCTCAATGAACACCACGGCTCACGACGCTAGAAGGGTTTTCAAACGTACGTGAGTTCGCCAAAGGAAAGCCACAGACTACACTGTGCGAAACAAGTCTGTGTCAAACCGCGCCTTCGAGCTTCCATCTGGCTTCACGGGGAAAACCTAGTCACAACATGAACGTGTGGAACCCTAAACAGGCGGCGTGCACGTCGGTCTGAAGAAACACCACTGCAGAGAAACCGTGTTTCTCCCAACCTCTTCCCTGAAAATGGTAGTCTATTCCAAGGTAAGTGTGACAGCGCAAGGCATGTGCCCCATGCCTGCGCCACGGAAATAAGGAGTGGAGATTGTCTCTCCCGGTTCAAACCTTGTTCCGTGAGAAATGTTTTCAAGAGTGCGAGAGAGAGCAGAGGGAAAAGGTCATGCCTTTAAGTCTGAGAAGGAAACCCTGGAAAGCCGTACGCCTACGTATGAGCGGCATTCTGGCGCGAACGTGTGAAGGCATAAAGAATGTGTCCTGGGACGGTGCTTGACAAACCCCTTGTGAAGAAGTCTTCCCTCAGCTATCATATGGTTTCAGGAAGATAAAAGTGTTTTCCGCCGTGGGCGTGAAGGCACGAGGGACGTGCCCTAGAGTGAGCTGTCCGTTTCGAATGTGCCGCCCGTCGTTCCACGAAGAAGGGTGAGTATGGAAATGTATGATGTGAGGAAGCATAGGGAAGATTGCCTACGGGTGTTTAACTCTAAGGACAAATCTAGAGGGTTGCCGTCCGTCGACGACCAGCTCTTTCCCTACGGATGGAAGCGCCGTGTTAAAGCTTAGGGCGAGAGAAAAGAGACGGAATGCGAGATACACCACAGTGGGGAACACGTTGTGTGGAGGGCTTCTCTCCACCAAAGTCTCGGGTCACGAATTTGGAAGGGCCTTCAAATGTACGTGAGCTAGCGTCAGCAGAGCCTTCCACTGAACTCAGAGAAACGAGGCCGCGTCAAACATGATTTCGTGCTAACACCTTGGTTCGCGAAGCGCGAAGCCTTTTGAGATATGTGTGTGAGGGTCTTGCACTCACCTCTCAAGAAACAAAACGGTAGAGCAATAGTCTTCCCACTACCATCTACAGGGAAGAAGACGGAGGAAATGTCCCACGTTAAACGTGAAGGCGCAAGTTACTGTGCCATAGAGCCCTGCTTGGGAAAGAACTTGTGTCGAAAGCTTCTCCCAACTCAGATCTTGTTTCGGGAAGATAGAAGCGCTGTCGGTACTTTGTGTGGAAACACAAGGAAAATGCCACACGCTGAATTGTGAAGAGAAATGTGGGTCGAACGTGACCACCAACACACTCGTTGTCCCCTAGAGAGGTGTGTGTCTGGAAGTGGGAGGAAGCGTAACGGACGTGCTATACACTTAACTCCAAGAAACAACGCTGTGGAGGTGCGGTCCTTCGACTGCCCTTCCTCTTTGCTAAGGAACGAAGCGGCTTGAAGCCAAGTGTGAAAGGAAACGGAGGGCAAGGAAGGGTGATATACCTCACTCGCGGCACAACTTCTGATGGAGGGCTTTTCTCAACGAACAGCATGTGTCACGAAGATAGAAGGGTTTGCGAAAGTATGTGACTTCGCCAAAGGAAAGGCATACACGAATCTCGGCGAACCACGTCTGTGCCGATCGCGACTTCGAGCTTACATCTGGGTTCCCGAGGAATCCATAGTCACATAATGTCTGTGTGGTATCCTACTGCAGAAACACCACTGCAGAGAAACCGTGCGTCTACTATCACCTTCCCTGAAACTGGTAGACTTTTGCAATGGAAGTGGGAAATCGCAAGGAATGTGCCCCGTGCCTGTGCCACGGAAGTAACTAGTGTAAATGTCTGTCGCGATTCGAATCCTGTTCCGTGAGAAGCGTTTCCAAGAGTATGAGAGAGAGCAGATGGAAAAGGTCATGGTTTGAAGCGTGAGAAGGAGACCCGTCAGGAAAGCCATACACGTAAGTCGGGGAAGCACTTTTCGCGTGACATGGTGAAGGCATCTAGAATGTGCCCTGTGACGGTGCTCGAGAAACCACTTGTGAAGAAGGCTTCCCTCAACTGCCGTATCGTTTCCGTAGGAGGAAACTGTTTTCCGTAGTGGGTGTGAAGGCATAAGGGACGTAGACGAGACTTCGCTCTCCGCTTCGAAGGTGCCTGCCGTCGTTACACGAAGAAGGATGTGTATGGAAATGGATGACTGCGGAAGCATAAGGAAGATGGCATGCGTTTGTTTAACTCTAAGAACAAGTCTCGAGGGTTCCCGTCCTTCGACTACCATCTCTTCTCGTAAGGATGCGAAGCCGCTCCTTAAACCTCGTGTGAACGAAAAGAGATGGAACGCGCGATACCGCACAGTGAGGAACACGTTGTGCGGAGGGTTTCTCTCCATTACGTCCTGTGTCATGGAGGTGGATGGGTCTTGCAATGTACGTGGGCTAGCCTCAGTAGCAGTAGTAGCCTGACACTGAATTCTGAGAAACAAGGCCATGTCAAACAGGCTTTCGCGCTAACATCGTGGTGCTTGAAGAAAGAAGCCTTTGGAGACATGTGCGTTGCTATATAAGGTAGGCGTCTTACACTCACCTCTCACGAAACCAAACTGTAGGGAACTAGTCTTTCCACTACCGCCTCCGGGGAAGAAGTTGGAAGAACTTTCCGACGTTCAAAGTGAAGGCACAAATGCTGGGCCGTCTACCACTGTTTGAGAGAGGAGTTGTGTCTCAAGCTCCTGTCAACCCAGATCTTGCTTCGGGAAGGGAGAAGCGTTTTCAGGACTTCGTGTGAAAGCGTAAGGACAATGCCATAGGCTGAATGGTGAAGGAAAATGTGGGTCGAATGCGACCACCAACTAACAAGTTGTCCCCTAGGGAGGTGTGTGTCTGGAAATGGGAGGAAGCGTAAGGAACGAGCTGTACACTTAAGTCTAAGAGACAATGCTGTGGAGGAGCGGTCCTTCGACTCCCCGCCTCCTTTCCTAAGGATCGAAGCAGCTTGACGCCGAGTGTGAACGGAAGCAGAGGAAAAGCCTGCTATACCTTACTCGTGGAACCACTTTGTATGGAGGGCTTCTCTCAATGAACACCACGGCTCACGACGCTAGAAGGGTTTTCAAACGTACGTGAGTTCGCCAAAGGAAAGCCACAGACTACACTGTGCGAAACAAGTCTGTGTCAAACCGCGCCTTCGAGCTTCCATCTGGCTTCACGGGGAAAACCTAGTCACAACATGAACGTGTGGAACCCTAAACAGGCGGCGTGCACGTCGGTCTGAAGAAACACCACTGCAGAGAAACCGTGTTTCTACCAACCTCTTCCCTGAAAATGGTAGTCTATTCCAAGGTAAGTGTGACAGCGCAAGGCATGTGCCCCATGCCTGCGCCACGGAAATAAGGAGTGGAGATTGTCTCTCCCGGTTCAAACCTTGTTCCGTGAGAAATGTTTTCAAGAGTGCGAGAGAGAGCAGAGGGAAAAGGTCATGCCTTTAAGTCTGAGAAGGAAACCCTGGAAAGCCGTACGCCTACGTATGAGCGGCATTCTGGCGCGAACGTGTGAAGGCATAAAGAATGTGTCCTGGGACGGTGCTTGACAAACCCCTTGTGAAGAAGTCTTCCCTCAGCTATCATATGGTTTCAGGAAGATAAAAGTGTTTTCCGCCGTGGGCGTGAAGGCACGAGGGACGTGCCCTAGAGTGAGCTGTCCGTTTCGAATGTGCCGCCCGTCGTTCCACGAAGAAGGGTGAGTATGGAAATGTATGATGTGAGGAAGCATAGGGAAGATTGCCTACGGGTGTTTAACTCTAAGGACAAATCTAGAGGGTTGCCGTCCGTCGACGACCAGCTCTTTCCCTACGGATGGAAGCGCCGTGTTAAAGCTTAGGGCGAGAGAAAAGAGACGGAATGCGAGATACACCACAGTGGGGAACACGTTGTGTGGAGGGCTTCTCTCCACCAAAGTCTCGGGTCACGAATTTGGAAGGGCCTTCAAATGTACGTGAGCTAGCGTCAGCAGAGCCTTCCACTGAACTCAGAGAAACGAGGCCGCGTCAAACATGATTTCGTGCTAACACCTTGGTTCGCGAAGCGCGAAGCCTTTTGAGATATGTGTGTGAGGGTCTTGCACTCACCTCTCAAGAAACAAAACGGTAGAGCAATAGTCTTCCCACTACCATCTACAGGGAAGAAGACGGAGGAAATGTCCCACGTTAAACGTGAAGGCGCAAGTTACTGTGCCATAGAGCCCTGCTTGGGAAAGAACTTGTGTCGAAAGCTTCTCCCAACTCAGATCTTGTTTCGGGAAGATAGAAGCGCTGTCGGTACTTTGTGTGGAAACACAAGGAAAATGCCACACGCTGAATTGTGAAGAGAAATGTGGGTCGAACGTGACCACCAACACACTCGTTGTCCCCTAGAGAGGTGTGTGTCTGGAAGTGGGAGGAAGCGTAACGGACGTGCTATACACTTAACTCCAAGAAACAACGCTGTGGAGGTGCGGTCCTTCGACTGCCCTTCCTCTTTGCTAAGGAACGAAGCGGCTTGAAGCCAAGTGTGAAAGGAAACGGAGGGCAAGGAAGGGTGATATACCTCACTCGCGGCACAACTTCTGATGGAGGGCTTTTCTCAACGAACAGCATGTGTCACGAAGATAGAAGGGTTTGCGAAAGTATGTGACTTCGCCAAAGGAAAGGCATACACGAATCTCGGCGAACCACGTCTGTGCCGATCGCGACTTCGAGCTTCCATCTGGGTTCCCGAGGAATCCATAGTCACATAATGTCTGTGTGGTATCCTACTGCAGAAACACCACTGCAGAGAAACCGTGCGTCTACTATCACCTTCCCTGAAACTGGTAGACTTTTGCAATGGAAGTGGGAAATCGCAAGGAATGTGCCCCGTGCCTGTGCCACGGAAGTAACTAGTGTAAATGTCTGTCGCGATTCGAATCCTGTTCCGTGAGAAGCGTTTCCAAGAGTATGAGAGAGAGCAGATGGAAAAGGTCATGGTTTGAAGCGTGAGAAGGAGACCCGTCAGGAAAGCCATACACGTAAGTCGGGGAAGCACTTTTCGCGTGACATGGTGAAGGCATCTAGAATGTGCCCTGTGACGGTGCTCGAGAAACCACTTGTGAAGAAGGCTTCCCTCAACTGCCGTATCGTTTCCGTAGGAGGAAACTGTTTTCCGTAGTGGGTGTGAAGGCATAAGGGACGTAGACGAGACTTCGCTCTCCGCTTCGAAGGTGCCTGCCGTCGTTACACGAAGAAGGATGTGTATGGAAATGGATGACTGCGGAAGCATAAGGAAGATGGCATGCGTTTGTTTAACTCTAAGAACAAGTCTCGAGGGTTCCCGTCCTTCGACTACCATCTCTTCTCGTAAGGATGCGAAGCCGCTCCTTAAACCTCGTGTGAACGAAAAGAGATGGAACGCGCGATACCGCACAGTGAGGAACACGTTGTGCGGAGGGTTTCTCTCCATTACGTCCTGTGTCATGGAGGTGGATGGGTCTTGCAATGTACGTGGGCTAGCCTCAGTAGCAGTAGTAGCCTGACACTGAATTCTGAGAAACAAGGCCATGTCAAACAGGCTTTCGCGCTAACATCGTGGTGCTTGAAGAAAGAAGCCTTTGGAGACATGTGCGTTGCTATATAAGGTAGGCGTCTTACACTCACCTCTCACGAAACCAAACTGTAGGGAACTAGTCTTTCCACTACCGCCTCCGGGGAAGAAGTTGGAAGAACTTTCCGACGTTCAAAGTGAAGGCACAAATGCTGGGCCGTCTACCACTGTTTGAGAGAGGAGTTGTGTCTCAAGCTCCTGTCAACCCAGATCTTGCTTCGGGAAGGGAGAAGCGTTTTCAGGACTTCGTGTGAAAGCGTAAGGACAATGCCATAGGCTGAATGGTGAAGGAAAATGTGGGTCGAATGCGACCACCAACTAACAAGTTGTCCCCTAGGGAGGTGTGTGTCTGGAAATGGGAGGAAGCGTAAGGAACGAGCTGTACACTTAAGTCTAAGAGACAATGCTGTGGAGGAGCGGTCCTTCGACTCCCCGCCTCCTTTCCTAAGGATCGAAGCAGCTTGACGCCGAGTGTGAACGGAAGCAGAGGAAAAGCCTGCTATACCTTACTCGGGGAACCACTTTGTATGGAGGGCTTCTCTCAATGAACACCACGGCTCACGACGCTAGAAGGGTTTTCAAACGTACGTGAGTTCGCCAAAGGAAAGCCACAGACTACACTGTGCGAAACAAGTCTGTGTCAAACCGCGCCTTCGAGCTTCCATCTGGCTTCACGGGGAAAACCTAGTCACAACATGAACGTGTGGAACCCTAAACAGGCGGCGTGCACGTCGGTCTGAAGAAACACCACTGCAGAGAAACCGTGTTTCTCCCAACCTCTTCCCTGAAAATGGTAGTCTATTCCAAGGTAAGTGTGACAGCGCAAGGCATGTGCCCCATGCCTGCGCCACGGAAATAAGGAGTGGAGATTGTCTCTCCCGGTTCAAACCTTGTTCCGTGAGAAATGTTTTCAAGAGTGCGAGAGAGAGCAGAGGGAAAAGGTCATGCCTTTAAGTCTGAGAAGGAAACCCTGGAAAGCCGTACGCCTACGTATGAGCGGCATTCTGGCGCGAACGTGTGAAGGCATAAAGAATGTGTCCTGGGACGGTGCTTGACAAACCCCTTGTGAAGAAGTCTTCCCTCAGCTATCATATGGTTTCAGGAAGATAAAAGTGTTTTCCGCCGTGGGCGTGAAGGCACGAGGGACGTGCCCTAGAGTGAGCTGTCCGTTTCGAATGTGCCGCCCGTCGTTCCACGAAGAAGGGTGAGTATGGAAATGTATGATGTGAGGAAGCATAGGGAAGATTGCCTACGGGTGTTTAACTCTAAGGACAAATCTAGAGGGTTGCCGTCCGTCGACGACCAGCTCTTTCCCTACGGATGGAAGCGCCGTGTTAAAGCTTAGGGCGAGAGAAAAGAGACGGAATGCGAGATACACCACAGTGGGGAACACGTTGTGTGGAGGGCTTCTCTCCACCAAAGTCTCGGGTCACGAATTTGGAAGGGCCTTCAAATGTACGTGAGCTAGCGTCAGCAGAGCCTTCCACTGAACTCAGAGAAACGAGGCCGCGTCAAACATGATTTCGTGCTAACACCTTGGTTCGCGAAGCGCGAAGCCTTTTGAGATATGTGTGTGAGGGTCTTGCACTCACCTCTCAAGAAACAAAACGGTAGAGCAATAGTCTTCCCACTACCATCTACAGGGAAGAAGACGGAGGAAATGTCCCACGTTAAACGTGAAGGCGCAAGTTACTGTGCCATAGAGCCCTGCTTGGGAAAGAACTTGTGTCGAAAGCTTCTCCCAACTCAGATCTTGTTTCGGGAAGATAGAAGCGCTGTCGGTACTTTGTGTGGAAACACAAGGAAAATGCCACACGCTGAATTGTGAAGAGAAATGTGGGTCGAACGTGACCACCAACACACTCGTTGTCCCCTAGAGAGGTGTGTGTCTGGAAGTGGGAGGAAGCGTAACGGACGTGCTATACACTTAACTCCAAGAAACAACGCTGTGGAGGTGCGGTCCTTCGACTGCCCTTCTTCTTTGCTAAGGAACGAAGCGGCTTGAAGCCAAGTGTGAAAGGAAACGGAGGGCAAGGAAGGGTGATATACCTCACTCGCGGCACAACTTCTGATGGAGGGCTTTTCTCAACGAACAGCATGTGTCACGAAGATAGAAGGGTTTGCGAAAGTATGTGACTTCGCCAAAGGAAAGGCATACACGAATCTCGGCGAACCACGTCTGTGCCGATCGCGACTTCGAGCTTACATCTGGGTTCCCGAGGAATCCATAGTCACATAATGTCTGTGTGGTATCCTACTGCAGAAACACCACTGCAGAGAAACCGTGCGTCTACTATCACCTTCCCTGAAACTGGTAGACTTTTGCAATGGAAGTGGGAAATCGCAAGGAATGTGCCCCGTGCCTGTGCCACGGAAGTAACTAGTGTAAATGTCTGTCGCGATTGGAATCCTGTTCCGTGAGAAGCGTTTCCAAGAGTATGAGAGAGAGCAGATGGAAAAGGTCATGGTTTGAAGCGTGAGAAGGAGACCCGTCAGGAAAGCCATACACGTAAGTCGGGGAAGCACTTTCGCGTGACATGGTGAAGGCATCTAGAATGTGCCCTGTGACGGTGCTCGAGAAACCACTTGTGAAGAAGGCTTCCCTCAACTGCCGTATCGTTTCCGTAGGAGGAAACTGTTTTCCGTAGTGGGTGTGAAGGCATAAGGGACGTAGACGAGACTTCGCTCTCCGCTTCGAAGGTGCCTGCCGTCGTTACACGAAGAAGGATGTGTATGGAAATGGATGACTGCGGAAGCATAAGGAAGATGGCATGCGTTTGTTTAACTCTAAGAACAAGTCTCGAGGGTTCCCGTCCTTCGACTACCATCTCTTCTCGTAAGGATGCGAAGCCGCTCCTTAAACCTCGTGTGAACGAAAAGAGATGGAACGCGCGATACCGCACAGTGAGGAACACGTTGTGCGGAGGGTTTCTCTCCATTACGTCCTGTGTCATGGAGGTGGATGGGTCTTGCAATGTACGTGGGCTAGCCTCAGTAGCAGTAGTAGCCTGACACTGAATTCTGAGAAACAAGGCCATGTCAAACAGGCTTTCGCGCTAACATCGTGGTGCTTGAAGAAAGAAGCCTTTGGAGACATGTGCGTTGCTATATAAGGTAGGCGTCTTACACTCACCTCTCACGAAACCAAACTGTAGGGAACTAGTCTTTCCACTACCGCCTCCGGGGAAGAAGTTGGAAGAACTTTCCGACGTTCAAAGTGAAGGCACAAATGCTGGGCCGTCTACCACTGTTTGAGAGAGGAGTTGTGTCTCAAGCTCCTGTCAACCCAGATCTTGCTTCGGGAAGGGAGAAGCGTTTTCAGGACTTCGTGTGAAAGCGTAAGGACAATGCCATAGGCTGAATGGTGAAGGAAAATGTGGGTCGAATGCGACCACCAACTAACAAGTTGTCCCCTAGGGAGGTGTGTGTCTGGAAATGGGAGGAAGCGTAAGGAACGAGCTGTACACTTAAGTCTAAGAGACAATGCTGTGGAGGAGCGGTCCTTCGACTCCCCGCCTCCTTTCCTAAGGATCGAAGCAGCTTGACGCCGAGTGTGAACGGAAGCAGAGGAAAAGCCTGCTATACCTTACTCGGGGAACCACTTTGTATGGAGGGCTTCTCTCAATGAACACCACGGCTCACGACGCTAGAAGGGTTTTCAAACGTACGTGAGTTCGCCAAAGGAAAGCCACAGACTACACTGTGCGAAACAAGTCTGTGTCAAACCGCGCCTTCGAGCTTCCATCTGGCTTCACGGGGAAAACCTAGTCACAACATGAACGTGTGGAACCCTAAACAGGCGGCGTGCACGTCGGTCTGAAGAAACACCACTGCAGAGAAACCGTGTTTCTACCAACCTCTTCCCTGAAAATGGTAGTCTATTCCAAGGTAAGTGTGACAGCGCAAGGCATGTGCCCCATGCCTGCGCCACGGAAATAAGGAGTGGAGATTGTCTCTCCCGGTTCAAACCTTGTTCCGTGAGAAATGTTTTCAAGAGTGCGAGAGAGAGCAGAGGGAAAAGGTCATGCCTTTAAGTCTGAGAAGGAAACCCTGGAAAGCCGTACGCCTACGTATGAGCGGCATTCTGGCGCGAACGTGTGAAGGCATAAAGAATGTGTCCTGGGACGGTGCTTGACAAACCCCTTGTGAAGAAGTCTTCCCTCAGCTATCATATGGTTTCAGGAAGATAAAAGTGTTTTCCGCCGTGGGCGTGAAGGCACGAGGGACGTGCCCTAGAGTGAGCTGTCCGTTTCGAATGTGCCGCCCGTCGTTCCACGAAGAAGGGTGAGTATGGAAATGTATGATGTGAGGAAGCATAGGGAAGATTGCCTACGGGTGTTTAACTCTAAGGACAAATCTAGAGGGTTGCCGTCCGTCGACGACCAGCTCTTTCCCTACGGATGGAAGCGCCGTGTTAAAGCTTAGGGCGAGAGAAAAGAGACGGAATGCGAGATACACCACAGTGGGGAACACGTTGTGTGGAGGGCTTCTCTCCACCAAAGTCTCGGGTCACGAATTTGGAAGGGCCTTCAAATGTACGTGAGCTAGCGTCAGCAGAGCCTTCCACTGAACTCAGAGAAACGAGGCCGCGTCAAACATGATTTCGTGCTAACACCTTGGTTCGCGAAGCGCGAAGCCTTTTGAGATATGTGTGTGAGGGTCTTGCACTCACCTCTCAAGAAACAAAACGGTAGAGCAATAGTCTTCCCACTACCATCTACAGGGAAGAAGACGGAGGAAATGTCCCACGTTAAACGTGAAGGCACAAGTTACTGTGCCATAGAGCCCTGCTTGGGAAAGAACTTGTGTCGAAAGCTTCTCCCAACTCAGATCTTGTTTCGGGAAGATAGAAGCGCTGTCGGTACTTTGTGTGGAAACACAAGGAAAATGCCACACGCTGAATTGTGAAGAGAAATGTGGGTCGAACGTGACCACCAACACACTCGTTGTCCCCTAGAGAGGTGTGTGTCTGGAAGTGGGAGGAAGCGTAACGGACGTGCTATACACTTAACTCCAAGAAACAACGCTGTGGAGGTGCGGTCCTTCGACTGCCCTTCTTCTTTGCTAAGGAACGAAGCGGCTTGAAGCCAAGTGTGAAAGGAAACGGAGGGCAAGGAAGGGTGATATACCTCACTCGCGGCACAACTTCTGATGGAGGGCTTTTCTCAACGAACAGCATGTGTCACGAAGATAGAAGGGTTTGCGAAAGTATGTGACTTCGCCAAAGGAAAGGCATACACGAATCTCGGCGAACCACGTCTGTGCCGATCGCGACTTCGAGCTTACATCTGGGTTCCCGAGGAATCCATAGTCACATAATGTCTGTGTGGTATCCTACTGCAGAAACACCACTGCAGAGAAACCGTGCGTCTACTATCACCTTCCCTGAAACTGGTAGACTTTTGCAATGGAAGTGGGAAATCGCAAGGAATGTGCCCCGTGCCTGTGCCACGGAAGTAACTAGTGTCAATGTCTGTCGCGATTCGAATCCTGTTCCGTGAGAAGCGTTTCCAAGAGTATGAGAGAGAGCAGATGGAAAAGGTCATGGTTTGAAGCGTGAGAAGGAGACCCGTCAGGAAAGCCATACACGTAAGTCGGGGAAGCACTTTTCGCGTGACATGGTGAAGGCATCTAGAATGTGCCCTGTGACGGTGCTCGAGAAACCACTTGTGAAGAAGGCTTCCCTCAACTGCCGTATCGTTTCCGTAGGAGGAAACTGTTTTCCGTAGTGGGTGTGAAGGCATAAGGGACGTAGACGAGACTTCGCTCTCCGCTTCGAAGGTGCCTGCCGTCGTTACACGAAGAAGGATGTGTATGGAAATGGATGACTGCGGAAGCATAAGGAAGATGGCATGCGTTTGTTTAACTCTAAGAACAAGTCTCGAGGGTTCCCGTCCTTCGACTACCATCTCTTCTCGTAAGGATGCGAAGCCGCTCCTTAAACCTCGTGTGAACGAAAAGAGATGGAACGCGCGATACCGCACAGTGAGGAACACGTTGTGCGGAGGGTTTCTCTCCATTACGTCCTGTGTCATGGAGGTGGATGGGTCTTGCAATGTACGTGGGCTAGCCTCAGTAGCAGTAGTAGCCTGACACTGAATTCTGAGAAACAAGGCCATGTCAAACAGGCTTTCGCGCTAACATCGTGGTGCTTGAAGAAAGAAGCCTTTGGAGACATGTGCGTTGCTATATAAGGTAGGCGTCTTACACTCACCTCTCACGAAACCAAACTGTAGGGAACTAGTCTTTCCACTACCGCCTCCGGGGAAGAAGTTGGAAGAACTTTCCGACGTTCAAAGTGAAGGCACAAATGCTGGGCCGTCTACCACTGTTTGAGAGAGGAGTTGTGTCTCAAGCTCCTGTCAACCCAGATCTTGCTTCGGGAAGGGAGAAGCGTTTTCAGGACTTCGTGTGAAAGCGTAAGGACAATGCCATAGGCTGAATGGTGAAGGAAAATGTGGGTCGAATGCGACCACCAACTAACAAGTTGTCCCCTAGGGAGGTGTGTGTCTGGAAATGGGAGGAAGCGTAAGGAACGAGCTGTACACTTAAGTCTAAGAGACAATGCTGTGGAGGAGCCGTCCTTCGACTCCCCGCCTCCTTTCCTAAGGATCGAAGCAGCTTGACGCCGAGTGTGAACGGAAGCAGAGGAAAAGCCTGCTATACCTTACTCGGGGAACCACTTTGTATGGAGGGCTTCTCTCAATGAACACCACGGCTCACGACGCTAGAAGGGTTTTCAAACGTACGTGAGTTCGCCAAAGGAAAGCCACAGACTACACTGTGCGAAACAAGTCTGTGTCAAACCGCGCCTTCGAGCTTCCATCTGGCTTCACGGGGAAAACCTAGTCACAACATGAACGTGTGGAGCCCTAAACAGGCGGCGTGCACGTCGGTCTGAAGAAACACCACTGCAGAGAAACCGTGTTTCTACCAACCTCTTCCCTGAAAATGGTAGTCTATTCCAAGGTAAGTGTGACAGCGCAAGGCATGTGCCCCATGCCTGCGCCACGGAAATAAGGAGTGGAGATTGTCTCTCCCGGTTCAAACCTTGTTCCGTGAGAAATGTTTTCAAGAGTGCGAGAGAGAGCAGAGGGAAAAGGTCATGCCTTTAAGTCTGAGAAGGAAACCCTGGAAAGCCGTACGCCTACGTATGAGCGGCATTCTGGCGCGAACGTGTGAAGGCATAAAGAATGTGTCCTGGGACGGTGCTTGACAAACCCCTTGTGAAGAAGTCTTCCCTCAGCTATCATATGGTTTCAGGAAGATAAAAGTGTTTTCCGCCGTGGGCGTGAAGGCACGAGGGACGTGCCCTAGAGTGAGCTGTCCGTTTCGAATGTGCCGCCCGTCGTTCCACGAAGAAGGGTGAGTATGGAAATGTATGATGTGAGGAAGCATAGGGAAGATTGCCTACGGGTGTTTAACTCTAAGGACAAATCTAGAGGGTTGCCGTCCGTCGACGACCAGCTCTTTCCCTACGGATGGAAGCGCCGTGTTAAAGCTTAGGGCGAGAGAAAAGAGACGGAATGCGAGATACACCACAGTGGGGAACACGTTGTGTGGAGGGCTTCTCTCCACCAAAGTCTTGGGTCACGAATTTGGAAGGGCCTTCAAATGTACGTGAGCTAGCGTCAGCAGAGCCTTCCACTGAACTCAGAGAAACGAGGCCGCGTCAAACATGATTTCGTGCTAACCCCTTGGTTCGCGAAGCGCGAAGCCTTTTGAGATATGTGTGTGAGGGTCTTGCACTCACCTCTCAAGAAACAAAACGGTAGAGCAATAGTCTTCCCACTACCATCTACAGGGAAGAAGACGGAGGAAATGTCCCACGTTAAACGTGAAGGCGCAAGTTACTGTGCCATAGAGCCCTGCTTGGGAAAGAACTTGTGTCGAAAGCTTCTCCCAACTCAGATCTTGTTTCGGGAAGATAGAAGCGCTGTCGGTACTTTGTGTGAAAACACAAGGAAAATGCCACACGCTGAATTGTGAAGAGAAATGTGGGTCGAACGTGACCACCAACACACTCGTTGTCCCCTAGAGAGGTGTGTGTCTGGAAGTGGGAGGAAGCGTAACGGACGTGCTATACACTTAACTCCAAGAAACAACGCTGTGGAGGTGCGGTCCTTCGACTGCCCTTCTTCTTTGCTAAGGAACGAAGCGGCTTGAAGCCAAGTGTGAAAGGAAACGGAGGGCAAGGAAGGGTGATATGCCTCACTCGCGGCACAACTTCTGATGGAGGGCTTTTCTCAACGAACACCATGTGTCACGAAGATAGAAGGGTTTGCGAAAGTATGTGACTTCGCCAAAGGAAAGGCATACACGAATCTCGGCGAACCACGTCTGTGTCGATCGCGACTTCGAGCTTCCATCTGGGTTCCCGAGGAATCCATAGTCACATAATGTCTGTGTGGTATCCTACTGCAGAAACACCACTGCAGAGAAACCGTGCGTCTACTATCACCTTCCCTGAAACTGGTAGACTTTTGCAATGGAAGTGGGAAATCGCAAGGAATGTGCCCCGTGCCTGTGCCACGGAAGTAACTAGTGTAAATGTCTGTCGCGATTCGAATCCTGTTCCGTGAGAAGCGTTTCCAAGAGTATGAGAGAGAGCAGATGGAAAAGGTCATGGTTTGAAGCGTGAGAAGGAGACCCGTCAGGAAAGCCATACACGTAAGTCGGGGAAGCACTTTCGCGTGACATGGTGAAGGCATCTAGAATGTGCCCTGTGACGGTGCTCGAGAAACCACTTGTGAAGAAGGCTTCCCTCAACTGCCGTATCGTTTCCGTAGGAGGAAACTGTTTTCCGTAGTGGGTGTGAAGGCATAAGGGACGTAGACGAGACTTCGCTCTCCGCTTCGAAGGTGCCTGCCGTCGTTACACGAAGAAGGATGTGTATGGAAATGGATGACTGCGGAAGCATAAGGAAGATGGCATGCGTTTGTTTAACTCTAAGAACAAGTCTCGAGGGTTCCCGTCCTTCGACTACCATCTCTTCTCGTAAGGATGCGAAGCCGCTCCTTAAACCTCGTGTGAACGAAAAGAGATGGAACGCGCGATACCGCACAGTGAGGAACACGTTGTGCGGAGGGTTTCTCTCCATTACGTCCTGTGTCATGGAGGTGGATGGGTCTTGCAATGTACGTGGGCTAGCCTCAGTAGCAGTAGTAGCCTGACACTGAATTCTGAGAAACAAGGCCATGTCAAACAGGCTTTCGCGCTAACATCGTGGTGCTTGAAGAAAGAAGCCTTTGGAGACATGTGCGTTGCTATATAAGGTAGGCGTCTTACACTCACCTCTCACGAAACCAAACTGTAGGGAACTAGTCTTTCCACTACCGCCTCCGGGGAAGAAGTTGGAAGAACTTTCCGACGTTCAAAGTGAAGGCACAAATGCTGGGCCGTCTACCACTGTTTGAGAGAGGAGTTGTGTCTCAAGCTCCTGTCAACCCAGATCTTGCTTCGGGAAGAGAGAAGCGTTTTCAGGACTTCGTGTGAAAGCGTAAGGACAATGCCATAGGCTGAATGGTGAAGGAAAATGTGGGTCGAATGCGACCACCAACTAACAAGTTGTCCCCTAGGGAGGTGTGTGTCTGGAAATGGGAGGAAGCGTAAGGAACGAGCTGTACACTTAAGTCTAAGAGACAATGCTGTGGAGGAGCCGTCCTTCGACTCCCCGCCTCCTTTCCTAAGGATCGAAGCAGCTTGACGCCGAGTGTGAACGGAAGCAGAGGAAAAGCCTGCTATACCTTACTCGGGGAACCACTTTGTATGGAGGGCTTCTCTCAATGAACACCACGGCTCACGACGCTAGAAGGGTTTTCAAACGTACGTGAGTTCGCCAAAGGAAAGCCACAGACTACACTGTGCGAAACAAGTCTGTGTCAAACCGCGCCTTCGAGCTTCCATCTGGCTTCACGGGGAAAACCTAGTCACAACATGAACGTGTGGAGCCCTAAACAGGCGGCGTGCACGTCGGTCTGAAGAAACACCACTGCAGAGAAACCGTGTTTCTCCCAACCTCTTCCCTGAAAATGGTAGTCTATTCCAAGGTAAGTGTGACAGCGCAAGGCATGTGCCCCATGCCTGCGCCACGGAAATAAGGAGTGGAGATTGTCTCTCCCGGTTCAAACCTTGTTCCGTGAGAAATGTTTTCAAGAGTACGAGAGAGAGCAGAGGGAAAAGGTCATGCCTTTAAGTCTGAGAAGGAAACCCTGGAAAGCCGTACGCCTACGTATGAGCGGCATTCGGGCGCGAACGTGTGAAGGCATAAAGAATGTGTCCTGGGACGGTGCTTGACAAACCCCTTGTGAAGAAGTCTTCCCTCAGCTATCATATGGTTTCAGGAAGATAAAAGTGTTTTCCGCCGTGGGCGCGAAGGCACGAGGGACGTGCCCTAGAGTGAGCTGTCCGTTTCGAATGTGCCGCCCGTCGTTCCACGAAGAAGGGTGAGTATGGAAATGTATGATGTGAGGAAGCATAGGGAAGATTGCCTACGGGTGTTTAACTCTAAGGACAAATCTAGAGGGTTGCCGTCCGTCGACGACCAGCTCTTTCCCTACGGATGGAAGCGCCGTGTTAAAGCTTAGGGCGAGAGAAAAGAGACGGAATGCGAGATACACCACAGTGGGGAACACGTTGTGTGGAGGGCTTCTCTCCACCAAAGTCTTGGGTCACGAATTTGGAAGGGCCTTCAAATGTACGTGAGCTAGCGTCAGCAGAGCCTTCCACCTAACTCAGAGAAACGAGGCCGCGTCAAACATGATTTCGTGCTAACCCCTTGGTTCGCGAAGCGCGAAGCCTTTTGAGATATGTGTGTGAGGGTCTTGCACTCGCCTCTCAAGAAACAAAACGGTAGAGCAATAGTCTTCCCACTACCATCTACAGGGAAGAAGACGGAGGAAATGTCCCACGTTAAAAGTGAAGGCGCAAGTTACTGTGCCATAGAGCCCTGCTTGGGAAAGAACTTGTGTCGAAAGCTTCTCCCAACTCAGATCTTGTTTCGGGAAGATAGAAGCGCTGTCGGTACTTTGTGTGAAAACACAAGGAAAATGCCACACGCTGAATTGTGAAGAGAAATGTGGGTCGAACGTGACCACCAACACACTCGTTGTCCCCTAGAGAGGTGTGTGTCTGGAAGTGGGAGGAAGCGTAACGGACGTGCTATACACTTAACTCCAAGAAACAACGCTGTGGAGGTGCGGTCCTTCGACTGCCCTTCTTCTTTGCTAAGGAACGAAGCGGCTTGAAGCCAAGTGTGAAAGGAAACGGAGGGCAAGGAAGGGTGATATGCCTCACTCGCGGCACAACTTCTGATGGAGGGCTTTTCTCAACGAACACCATGTGTCACGAAGATAGAAGGGTTTGCGAAAGTATGTGACTTTGCCAAAGGAAAGGCATACACGAATCTCGGCGAACCACGTCTGTGTCGATCGCGACTTCGAGCTTCCATCTGGGTTCCCGAGGAACCCATAGTCACATAATGTATGTGTTGTATCCTACTGCAGAAACACCACTGCAGAGAAACCGTGCGTCTACTATCACCTTCCCTGAAACTGGTAGACTTTTGCAATGGAAGTGGGAAATCGCAAGGAATGTGCCCCGTGCCTGTGCCACGGAAGTAACTAGTGTCAATGTCTGTCGCGATTGGAATCCTGTTCCGTGAGAAGCGTTTCCAAGAGTATGAGAGAGAGCAGATGGAAAAGGTCATGGTTTGAAGCGTGAGAAGGAGACCCGTCAGGAAAGCCATACACGTAAGTCGGGGAAGCACTTTCGCGTGACATGGTGAAGGCATCTAGAATGTGCCCTGTGACGGTGCTCGAGAAACCACTTGTGAAGAAGGCTTCCCTCAACTGCCGTATCGTTTCCGTAGGAGGAAACTGTTTTCCGTAGTGGGTGTGAAGGCATAAGGGACGTAGACGAGACTTCGCTCTCCGCTTCGAAGGTGCCTGCCGTCGTTACACGAAGAAGGATGTGTATGGAAATGGATGACTGCGGAAGCATAAGGAAGATGGCATGCGTTTGTTTAACTCTAAGAACAAGTCTCGAGGGTTCCCGTCCTTCGACTACCATCTCTTCTCGTAAGGATGCGAAGCCGCTCCTTAAACCTCGTGTGAACGAAAAGAGATGGAACGCGCGATACCGCACAGTGAGGAACACGTTGTGCGGAGGGTTTCTCTCCATTACGTCCTGTGTCATGGAGGTGGATGGGTCTTGCAATGTACGTGGGCTAGCCTCAGTAGCAGTAGTAGCCTGACACTGAATTCTGAGAAACAAGGCCATGTCAAACAGGCTTTCGCGCTAACATCGTGGTGCTTGAAGAAAGAAGCCTTTGGAGACATGTGCGTTGCTATATAAGGTAGGCGTCTTACACTCACCTCTCACGAAACCAAACTGTAGGGAACTAGTCTTTCCACTACCGCCTCCGGGGAAGAAGTTGGAAGAACTTTCCGACGTTCAAAGTGAAGGCACAAATGCTGGGCCGTCTACCACTGTTTGAGAGAGGAGTTGTGTCTCAAGCTCCTGTCAACCCAGATCTTGCTTCGGGAAGAGAGAAGCGTTTTCAGGACTTCGTGTGAAAGCGTAAGGACAATGCCATAGGCTGAATGGTGAAGGAAAATGTGGGTCGAATGCGACCACCAACTAACAAGTTGTCCCCTAGGGAGGTGTGTGTCTGGAAATGGGAGGAAGCGTAAGGAACGAGCTGTACACTTAAGTCTAAGAGACAATGCTGTGGAGGAGCGGTCCTTCGACTCCCCGCCTCCTTTCCTAAGGATCGAAGCAGCTTGACGCCGAGTGTGAACGGAAGCAGAGGAAAAGCCTGCTATACCTTACTCGGGGAACCACTTTGTATGGAGGGCTTCTCTCAATGAACACCACGGCTCACGACGCTAGAAGGGTTTTCAAACGTACGTGAGTTCGCCAAAGGAAAGCCACAGACTACACTGTGCGAAACAAGTCTGTGTCAAACCGCGCCTTCGAGCTTCCATCTGGCTTCACGGGGAAAACCTAGTCACAACATGAACGTGTGGAGCCCTAAACAGGCGGCGTGCACGTCGGTCTGAAGAAACACCACTGCAGAGAAACCGTGTTTCTCCCAACCTCTTCCCTGAAAATGGTAGTCTATTCCAAGGTAAGTGTGACAGCGCAAGGCATGTGCCCCATGCCTGCGCCACGGAAATAAGGAGTGGAGATTGTCTCTCCCGGTTCAAACCTTGTTCCGTGAGAAATGTTTTCAAGAGTACGAGAGAGAGCAGAGGGAAAAGGTCATGCCTTTAAGTCTGAGAAGGAAACCCTGGAAAGCCGTACGCCTACGTATGAGCGGCATTCTGGCGCGAACGTGTGAAGGCATAAAGAATGTGTCCTGGGACGGTGCTTGACAAACCCCTTGTGAAGAAGTCTTCCCTCAGCTATCATATGGTTTCAGGAAGATAAAAGTGTTTTCCGCCGTGGGCGCGAAGGCACGAGGGACGTGCCCTAGAGTGAGCTGTCCGTTTCGAATGTGCCGCCCGTCGTTCCACGAAGAAGGGTGAGTATGGAAATGTATGATGTGAGGAAGCATAGGGAAGATTGCCTACGGGTGTTTAACTCTAAGGACAAATCTAGAGGGTTGCCGTCCGTCGACGACCAGCTCTTTCCCTACGGATGGAAGCGCCGTGTTAAAGCTTAGGGCGAGAGAAAAGAGACGGAATGCGAGATACACCACAGTGGGGAACACGTTGTGTGGAGGGCTTCTCTCCACCAAAGTCTTGGGTCACGAATTTGGAAGGGCCTTCAAATGTACGTGAGCTAGCGTCAGCAGAGCCTTCCACTGAACTCAGAGAAACGAGGCCGGGTCAAACATGATTTCGTGCTAACCCCTTGGTTCGCGAAGCGCGAAGCCTTTTGAGATATGTGTGTGAGGGTCTTGCACTCACCTCTCAAGAAACAAAACGGTAGAGCAATAGTCTTCCCACTACCATCTACAGGGAAGAAGACGGAGGAAATGTCCCACGTTAAAAGTGAAGGCGCAAGTTACTGTGCCATAGAGCCCTGCTTGGGAAAGAACTTGTGTCGAAAGCTTCTCCCAACTCAGATCTTGTTTCGGGAAGATAGAAGCGCTGTCGGTACTTTGTGTGAAAACACAAGGAAAATGCCACACGCTGAATTGTGAAGAGAAATGTGGGTCGAACGTGACCACCAACACACTCGTTGTCCCCTAGAGAGGTGTGTGTCTGGAAGTGGGAGGAAGCGTAACGGACGTGCTATACACTTAACTCCAAGAAACAACGCTGTGGAGGTGCGGTCCTTCGACTGCCCTTCTTCTTTGCTAAGGAACGAAGCGGCTTGAAGCCAAGTGTGAAAGGAAACGGAGGGCAAGGAAGGGTGATATGCCTCACTCGCGGCACAACTTCTGATGGAGGGCTTTTCTCAACGAACACCATGTGTCACGAAGATAGAAGGGTTTGCGAAAGTATGTGACTTCGCCAAAGGAAAGGCATACACGAATCTCGGCGAACCACGTCTGTGTCGATCGCGACTTCGAGCTTCCATCTGGGTTCCCGAGGAACCCATAGTCACATAATGTATGTGTTGTATCCTACTGCAGAAACACCACTGCAGAGAAACCGTGCGTCTACTATCACCTTCCCTGAAACTGGTAGACTTTTGCAATGGAAGTGGGAAATCGCAAGGAATGTGCCCCGTGCCTGTGCCACGGAAGTAACTAGTGTAAATGTCTGTCGCGATTGGAATCCTGTTCCGTGAGAAGCGTTTCCAAGAGTATGAGAGAGAGCAGATGGAAAAGGTCATGGTTTGAAGCGTGAGAAGGAGACCCGTCAGGAAAGCCATACACGTAAGTCGGGGAAGCACTTTCGCGTGACATGGTGAAGGCATCTAGAATGTGCCCTGTGACGGTGCTCGAGAAACCACTTGTGAAGAAGGCTTCCCTCAACTGCCGTATCGTTTCCGTAGGAGGAAACTGTTTTCCGTAGTGGGTGTGAAGGCATAAGGGACGTAGACGAGACTTCGCTCTCCGCTTCGAAGGTGCCTGCCGTCGTTACACGAAGAAGGATGTGTATGGAAATGGATGACTGCGGAAGCATAAGGAAGATGGCATGCGTTTGTTTAACTCTAAGAACAAGTCTCGAGGGTTCCCGTCCTTCGACTACCATCTCTTCTCGTAAGGATGCGAAGCCGCTCCTTAAACCTCGTGTGAACGAAAAGAGATGGAACGCGCGATACCGCACAGTGAGGAACACGTTGTGCGGAGGGTTTCTCTCCATTACGTCCTGTGTCATGGAGGTGGATGGGTCTTGCAATGTACGTGGGCTAGCCTCAGTAGCAGTAGTAGCCTGACACTGAATTCTGAGAAACAAGGCCATGTCAAACAGGCTTTCGCGCTAACATCGTGGTGCTTGAAGAAAGAAGCCTTTGGAGACATGTGCGTTGCTATATAAGGTAGGCGTCTTACACTCACCTCTCACGAAACCAAACTGTAGGGAACTAGTCTTTCCACTACCGCCTCCGGGGAAGAAGTTGGAAGAACTTTCCGACGTTCAAAGTGAAGGCACAAATGCTGGGCCGTCTACCACTGTTTGAGAGAGGAGTTGTGTCTCAAGCTCCTGTCAACCCAGATCTTGCTTCGGGAAGAGAGAAGCGTTTTCAGGACTTCGTGTGAAAGCGTAAGGACAATGCCATAGGCTGAATGGTGAAGGAAAATGTGGGTCGAATGCGACCACCAACTAACAAGTTGTCCCCTAGGGAGGTGTGTGTCTGGAAATGGGAGGAAGCGTAAGGAACGAGCTGTACACTTAAGTCTAAGAGACAATGCTGTGGAGGAGCCGTCCTTCGACTCCCCGCCTCCTTTCCTAAGGATCGAAGCAGCTTGACGCCGAGTGTGAACGGAAGCAGAGGAAAAGCCTGCTATACCTTACTCGGGGAACCACTTTGTATGGAGGGCTTCTCTCAATGAACACCACGGCTCACGACGCTAGAAGGGTTTTCAAACGTACGTGAGTTCGCCAAAGGAAAGCCACAGACTACACTGTGCGAAACAAGTCTGTGTCAAACCGCGCCTTCGAGCTTCCATCTGGCTTCACGGGGAAAACCTAGTCACAACATGAACGTGTGGAGCCCTAAACAGGCGGCGTGCACGTCGGTCTGAAGAAACACCACTGCAGAGAAACCGTGTTTCTCCCAACCTCTTCCCTGAAAATGGTAGTCTATTCCAAGGTAAGTGTGACAGCGCAAGGCATGTGCCCCATGCCTGCGCCACGGAAATAAGGAGTGGAGATTGTCTCTCCCGGTTCAAACCTTGTTCCGTGAGAAATGTTTTCAAGAGTACGAGAGAGAGCAGAGGGAAAAGGTCATGCCTTTAAGTCTGAGAAGGAAACCCTGGAAAGCCGTACGCCTACGTATGAGCGGCATTCTGGCGCGAACGTGTGAAGGCATAAAGAATGTGTCCTGGGACGGTGCTTGACAAACCCCTTGTGAAGAAGTCTTCCCTCAGCTATCATATGGTTTCAGGAAGATAAAAGTGTTTTCCGCCGTGGGCGCGAAGGCACGAGGGACGTGCCCTAGAGTGAGCTGTCCGTTTCGAATGTGCCGCCCGTCGTTCCACGAAGAAGGGTGAGTATGGAAATGTATGATGTGAGGAAGCATAGGGAAGATTGCCTACGGGTGTTTAACTCTAAGGACAAATCTAGAGGGTTGCCGTCCGTCGACGACCAGCTCTTTCCCTACGGATGGAAGCGCCGTGTTAAAGCTTAGGGCGAGAGAAAAGAGACGGAATGCGAGATACACCACAGTGGGGAACACGTTGTGTGGAGGGCTTCTCTCCACCAAAGTCTTGGGTCACGAATTTGGAAGGGCCTTCAAATGTACGTGAGCTAGCGTCAGCAGAGCCTTCCACTGAACTCAGAGAAACGAGGCCGCGTCAAACATGATTTCGTGCTAACCCCTTGGTTCGCGAAGCGCGAAGCCTTTTGAGATATGTGTGTGAGGGTCTTGCACTCGCCTCTCAAGAAACAAAACGGTAGAGCAATAGTCTTCCCACTACCATCTACAGGGAAGAAAACGGAGGAAATGTCCCACGTTAAAAGTGAAGGCGCAAGTTACTGTGCCATAGAGCCCTGCTTGGGAAAGAACTTGTGTCGAAAGCTTCTCCCAACTCAGATCTTGTTTCGGGAAGATAGAAGCGCTGTCGGTACTTTGTGTGAAAACACAAGGAAAATGCCACACGCTGAATTGTGAAGAGAAATGTGGGTCGAACGTGACCACCAACACACTCGTTGTCCCCTAGAGAGGTGTGTGTCTGGAAGTGGGAGGAAGCGTAACGGACGTGCTATACACTTAACTCCAAGAAACAACGCTGTGGAGGTGCGGTCCTTCGACTGCCCTTCTTCTTTGCTAAGGAACGAAGCGGCTTGAAGCCAAGTGTGAAAGGAAACGGAGGGCAAGGAAGGGTGATATACCTCACTCGCGGCACAACTTCTGATGGAGGGCTTTTCTCAACGAACACCATGTGTCACGAAGATAGAAGGGTTTGCGAAAGTATGTGACTTCGCCAAAGGAAAGGCATACACGAATCTCGGCGAACCACGTCTGTGTCGATCGCGACTTCGAGCTTCCATCTGGGTTCCCGAGGAACCCATAGTCACATAATGTATGTGTTGTATCCTACTGCAGAAACACCACTGCAGAGAAACCGTGCGTCTACTATCACCTTCCCTGAAACTGGTAGACTTTTGCAATGGAAGTGGGAAATCGCAAGGAATGTGCCCCGTGCCTGTGCCACGGAAGTAACTAGTGTAAATGTCTGTCGCGATTGGAATCCTGTTCCGTGAGAAGCGTTTCCAAGAGTATGAGAGAGAGCAGATGGAAAAGGTCATGGTTTGAAGCGTGAGAAGGAGACCCGTCAGGAAAGCCATACACGTAAGTCGGGGAAGCACTTTCGCGTGACATGGTGAAGGCATCTAGAATGTGCCCTGTGACGGTGCTCGAGAAACCACTTGTGAAGAAGGCTTCCCTCAACTGCCGTATCGTTTCCGTAGGAGGAAACTGTTTTCCGTAGTGGGTGTGAAGGCATAAGGGACGTAGACGAGACTTCGCTCTCCGCTTCGAAGGTGCCTGCCGTCGTTACACGAAGAAGGATGTGTATGGAAATGGATGACTGCGGAAGCATAAGGAAGATGGCATGCGTTTGTTTAACTCTAAGAACAAGTCTCGAGGGTTCCCGTCCTTCGACTACCATCTCTTCTCGTAAGGATGCGAAGCCGCTCCTTAAACCTCGTGTGAACGAAAAGAGATGGAACGCGCGATACCGCACAGTGAGGAACACGTTGTGCGGAGGGTTTCTCTCCATTACGTCCTGTGTCATGGAGGTGGATGGGTCTTGCAATGTACGTGGGCTAGCCTCAGTAGCAGTAGTAGCCTGACACTGAATTCTGAGAAACAAGGCCATGTCAAACAGGCTTTCGCGCTAACATCGTGGTGCTTGAAGAAAGAAGCCTTTGGAGACATGTGCGTTGCTATATAAGGTAGGCGTCTTACACTCACCTCTCACGAAACCAAACTGTAGGGAACTAGTCTTTCCACTACCGCCTCCGGGGAAGAAGTTGGAAGAACTTTCCGACGTTCAAAGTGAAGGCACAAATGCTGGGCCGTCTACCACTGTTTGAGAGAGGAGTTGTGTCTCAAGCTCCTGTCAACCCAGATCTTGCTTCGGGAAGAGAGAAGCGTTTTCAGGACTTCGTGTGAAAGCGTAAGGACAATGCCATAGGCTGAATGGTGAAGGAAAATGTGGGTCGAATGCGACCACCAACTAACAAGTTGTCCCCTAGGGAGGTGTGTGTCTGGAAATGGGAGGAAGCGTAAGGAACGAGCTGTACACTTAAGTCTAAGAGACAATGCTGTGGAGGAGCCGTCCTTCGACTCCCCGCCTCCTTTCCTAAGGATCGAAGCAGCTTGACGCCGAGTGTGAACGGAAGCAGAGGAAAAGCCTGCTATACCTTACTCGGGGAACCACTTTGTATGGAGGGCTTCTCTCAATGAACACCACGGCTCACGACGCTAGAAGGGTTTTCAAACGTACGTGAGTTCGCCAAAGGAAAGCCACAGACTACACTGTGCGAAACAAGTCTGTGTCAAACCGCGCCTTCGAGCTTCCATCTGGCTTCACGGGGAAAACCTAGTCACAACATGAACGTGTGGAGCCCTAAACAGGCGGCGTGCACGTCGGTCTGAAGAAACACCACTGCAGAGAAACCGTGTTTCTCCCAACCTCTTCCCTGAAAATGGTAGTCTATTCCAAGGTAAGTGTGACAGCGCAAGGCATGTGCCCCATGCCTGCGCCACGGAAATAAGGAGTGGAGATTGTCTCTCCCGGTTCAAACCTTGTTCCGTGAGAAATGTTTTCAAGAGTACGAGAGAGAGCAGAGGGAAAAGGTCATGCCTTTAAGTCTGAGAAGGAAACCCTGGAAAGCCGTACGCCTACGTATGAGCGGCATTCTGGCGCGAACGTGTGAAGGCATAAAGAATGTGTCCTGGGACGGTGCTTGACAAACCCCTTGTGAAGAAGTCTTCCCTCAGCTATCATATGGTTTCAGGAAGATAAAAGTGTTTTCCGCCGTGGGCGCGAAGGCACGAGGGACGTGCCCTAGAGTGAGCTGTCCGTTTCGAATGTGCCGCCCGTCGTTCCACGAAGAAGGGTGAGTATGGAAATGTATGATGTGAGGAAGCATAGGGAAGATTGCCTACGGGTGTTTAACTCTAAGGACAAATCTAGAGGGTTGCCGTCCGTCGACGACCAGCTCTTTCCCTACGGATGGAAGCGCCGTGTTAAAGCTTAGGGCGAGAGAAAAGAGACGGAATGCGAGATACACCACAGTGGGGAACACGTTGTGTGGAGGGCTTCTCTCCACCAAAGTCTTGGGTCACGAATTTGGAAGGGCCTTCAAATGTACGTGAGCTAGCGTCAGCAGAGCCTTCCACTGAACTCAGAGAAACGAGGCCGCGTCAAACATGATTTCGTGCTAACCCCTTGGTTCGCGAAGCGCGAAGCCTTTTGAGATATGTGTGTGAGGGTCTTGCACTCACCTCTCAAGAAACAAAACGGTAGAGCAATAGTCTTCCCACTACCATCTACAGGGAAGAAGACGGAGGAAATGTCCCACGTTAAAAGTGAAGGCGCAAGTTACTGTGCCATAGAGCCCTGCTTGGGAAAGAACTTGTGTCGAAAGCTTCTCCCAACTCAGATCTTGTTTCGGGAAGATAGAAGCGCTGTCGGTACTTTGTGTGAAAACACAAGGAAAATGCCACACGCTGAATTGTGAAGAGAAATGTGGGTCGAACGTGACCACCAACACACTCGTTGTCCCCTAGAGAGGTGTGTGTCTGGAAGTGGGAGGAAGCGTAACGGACGTGCTATACACTTAACTCGAAGAAACAACGCTGTGGAGGTGCGGTCCTTCGACTGCCCTTCTTCTTTGCTAAGGAACGAAGCGGCTTGAAGCCAAGTGTGAAAGGAAACGGAGGGCAAGGAAGGGTGATATGCCTCACTCGCGGCACAACTTCTGATGGAGGGCTTTTCTCAACGAACACCATGTGTCACGAAGATAGAAGGGTTTGCGAAAGTATGTGACTTCGCCAAAGGAAAGGCATACACGAATCTCGGCGAACCACGTCTGTGTCGATCGCGACTTCGAGCTTCCATCTGGGTTCCCGAGGAACCCATAGTCACATAATGTATGTGTTGTATCCTACTGCAGAAACACCACTGCAGAGAAACCGTGCGTCTACTATCACCTTCCCTGAAACTGGTAGACTTTTGCAATGGAAGTGGGAAATCGCAAGGAATGTGCCCCGTGCCTGTGCCACGGAAGTAACTAGTGTAAATGTCTGTCGCGATTGGAATCCTGTTCCGTGAGAAGCGTTTCCAAGAGTATGAGAGAGAGCAGATGGAAAAGGTCATGGTTTGAAGCGTGAGAAGGAGACCCGTCAGGAAAGCCATACACGTAAGTCGGGGAAGCACTTTCGCGTGACATGGTGAAGGCATCTAGAATGTGCCCTGTGACGGTGCTCGAGAAACCACTTGTGAAGAAGGCTTCCCTCAACTGCCGTATCGTTTCCGTAGGAGGAAACTGTTTTCCGTAGTGGGTGTGAAGGCATAAGGGACGTAGACGAGACTTCGCTCTCCGCTTCGAAGGTGCCTGCCGTCGTTACACGAAGAAGGATGTGTATGGAAATGGATGACTGCGGAAGCATAAGGAAGATGGCATGCGTTTGTTTAACTCTAAGAACAAGTCTCGAGGGTTCCCGTCCTTCGACTACCATCTCTTCTCGTAAGGATGCGAAGCCGCTCCTTAAACCTCGTGTGAACGAAAAGAGATGGAACGCGCGATACCGCACAGTGAGGAACACGTTGTGCGGAGGGTTTCTCTCCATTACGTCCTGTGTCATGGAGGTGGATGGGTCTTGCAATGTACGTGGGCTAGCCTCAGTAGCAGTAGTAGCCTGACACTGAATTCTGAGAAACAAGGCCATGTCAAACAGGCTTTCGCGCTAACATCGTGGTGCTTGAAGAAAGAAGCCTTTGGAGACATGTGCGTTGCTATATAAGGTAGGCGTCTTACACTCACCTCTCACGAAACCAAACTGTAGGGAACTAGTCTTTCCACTACCGCCTCCGGGGAAGAAGTTGGAAGAACTTTCCGACGTTCAAAGTGAAGGCACAAATGCTGGGCCGTCTACCACTGTTTGAGAGAGGAGTTGTGTCTCAAGCTCCTGTCAACCCAGATCTTGCTTCGGGAAGAGAGAAGCGTTTTCAGGACTTCGTGTGAAAGCGTAAGGACAATGCCATAGGCGGAATGGTGAAGGAAAATGTGGGTCGAATGCGACCACCAACTAACAAGTTGTCCCCTAGGGAGGTGTGTGTCTGGAAATGGGAGGAAGCGTAAGGAACGAGCTGTACACTTAAGTCTAAGAGACAATGCTGTGGAGGAGCCGTCCTTCGACTCCCCGCCTCCTTTCCTAAGGATCGAAGCAGCTTGACGCCGAGTGTGAACGGAAGCAGAGGAAAAGCCTGCTATACCTTACTCGGGGAACCACTTTGTATGGAGGGCTTCTCTCAATGAACACCACGGCTCACGACGCTAGAAGGGTTTTCAAACGTACGTGAGTTCGCCAAAGGAAAGCCACAGACTACACTGTGCGAAACAAGTCTGTGTCAAACCGCGCCTTCGAGCTTCCATCTGGCTTCACGGGGAAAACCTAGTCACAACATGAACGTGTGGAGCCCTAAACAGGCGGCGTGCACGTCGGTCTGAAGAAACACCACTGCAGAGAAACCGTGTTTCTCCCAACCTCTTCCCTGAAAATGGTAGTCTATTCCAAGGTAAGTGTGACAGCGCAAGGCATGTGCCCCATGCCTGCGCCACGGAAATAAGGAGTGGAGATTGTCTCTCCCGGTTCAAACCTTGTTCCGTGAGAAATGTTTTCAAGAGTACGAGAGAGAGCAGAGGGAAAAGGTCATGCCTTTAAGTCTGAGAAGGAAACCCTGGAAAGCCGTACGCCTACGTATGAGCGGCATTCTGGCGCGAACGTGTGAAGGCATAAAGAATGTGTCCTGGGACGGTGCTTGACAAACCCCTTGTGAAGAAGTCTTCCCTCAGCTATCATATGGTTTCAGGAAGATAAAAGTGTTTTCCGCCGTGGGCGCGAAGGCACGAGGGACGTGCCCTAGAGTGAGCTGTCCGTTTCGAATGTGCCGCCCGTCGTTCCACGAAGAAGGGTGAGTATGGAAATGTATGATGTGAGGAAGCATAGGGAAGATTGCCTACGGGTGTTTAACTCTAAGGACAAATCTAGAGGGTTGCCGTCCGTCGACGACCAGCTCTTTCCCTACGGATGGAAGCGCCGTGTTAAAGCTTAGGGCGAGAGAAAAGAGACGGAATGCGAGATACACCACAGTGGGGAACACGTTGTGTGGAGGGCTTCTCTCCACCAAAGTCTCGGGTCACGAATTTGGAAGGGCCTTCAAATGTACGTGAGCTAGCGTCAGCAGAGCCTTCCACTGAACTCAGAGAAACGAGGCCGCGTCAAACATGATTTCGTGCTAACCCCTTGGTTCGCGAAGCGCGAAGCCTTTTGAGATATGTGTGTGAGGGTCTTGCACTCACCTCTCAAGAAACAAAACGGTAGAGCAATAGTCTTCCCACTACCATCTACAGGGAAGAAGACGGAGGAAATGTCCCACGTTAAAAGTGAAGGCGCAAGTTACTGTGCCATAGAGCCCTGCTTGGGAAAGAACTTGTGTCGAAAGCTTCTCCCAACTCAGATCTTGTTTCGGGAAGATAGAAGCGCTGTCGGTACTTTGTGTGAAAACACAAGGAAAATGCCACACGCTGAATTGTGAAGAGAAATGTGGGTCGAACGTGACCACCAACACACTCGTTGTCCCCTAGAGAGGTGTGTGTCTGGAAGTGGGAGGAAGCGTAACGGACGTGCTATACACTTAACTCCAAGAAACAACGCTGTGGAGGTGCGGTCCTTCGACTGCCCTTCTTCTTTGCTAAGGAACGAAGCGGCTTGAAGCCAAGTGTGAAAGGAAACGGAGGGCAAGGAAGGGTGATATGCCTCACTCGCGGCACAACTTCTGATGGAGGGCTTTTCTCAACGAACAGCATGTGTCACGAAGATAGAAGGGTTTGCGAAAGTATGTGACTTCGCCAAAGGAAAGGCATACACGAATCTCGGCGAACCACGTCTGTGTCGATCGCGACTTCGAGCTTCCATCTGGGTTCCCGAGGAACCCATAGTCACATAATGTATGTGTTGTATCCTACTGCAGAAACACCACTGCAGAGAAACCGTGCGTCTACTATCACCTTCCCTGAAACTGGTAGACTTTTGCAATGGAAGTGGGAAATCGCAAGGAATGTGCCCCGTGCCTGTGCCACGGAAGTAACTAGTGTCAATGTCTGTCGCGATTGGAATCCTGTTCCGTGAGAAGCGTTTCCAAGAGTATGAGAGAGAGCAGATGGAAAAGGTCATGGTTTGAAGCGTGAGAAGGAGACCCGTCAGGAAAGCCATACACGTAAGTCGGGGAAGCACTTTCGCGTGACATGGTGAAGGCATCTAGAATGTGCCCTGTGACGGTGCTCGAGAAACCACTTGTGAAGAAGGCTTCCCTCAACTGCCGTATCGTTTCCGTAGGAGGAAACTGTTTTCCGTAGTGGGTGTGAAGGCATAAGGGACGTAGACGAGACTTCGCTCTCCGCTTCGAAGGTGCCTGCCGTCGTTACACGAAGAAGGATGTGTATGGAAATGGATGACTGCGGAAGCATAAGGAAGATGGCATGCGTTTGTTTAACTCTAAGAACAAGTCTCGAGGGTTCCCGTCCTTCGACTACCATCTCTTCTCGTAAGGATGCGAAGCCGCTCCTTAAACCTCGTGTGAACGAAAAGAGATGGAACGCGCGATACCGCACAGTGAGGAACACGTTGTGCGGAGGGTTTCTCTCCATTACGTCCTGTGTCATGGAGGTGGATGGGTCTTGCAATGTACGTGGGCTAGCCTCAGTAGCAGTAGTAGCCTGACACTGAATTCTGAGAAACAAGGCCATGTCAAACAGGCTTTCGCGCTAACATCGTGGTGCTTGAAGAAAGAAGCCTTTGGAGACATGTGCGTTGCTATATAAGGTAGGCGTCTTACACTCACCTCTCACGAAACCAAACTGTAGGGAACTAGTCTTTCCACTACCGCCTCCGGGGAAGAAGTTGGAAGAACTTTCCGACGTTCAAAGTGAAGGCACAAATGCTGGGCCGTCTACCACTGTTTGAGAGAGGAGTTGTGTCTCAAGCTCCTGTCAACCCAGATCTTGCTTCGGGAAGAGAGAAGCGTTTTCAGGACTTCGTGTGAAAGCGTAAGGACAATGCCATAGGCTGAATGGTGAAGGAAAATGTGGGTCGAATGCGACCACCAACTAACAAGTTGTCCCCTAGGGAGGTGTGTGTCTGGAAATGGGAGGAAGCGTAAGGAACGAGCTGTACACTTAAGTCTAAGAGACAATGCTGTGGAGGAGCGGTCCTTCGACTCCCCGCCTCCTTTCCTAAGGATCGAAGCAGCTTGACGCCGAGTGTGAACGGAAGCAGAGGAAAAGCCTGCTATACCTTACTCGGGGAACCACTTTGTATGGAGGGCTTCTCTCAATGAACACCACGGCTCACGACGCTAGAAGGGTTTTCAAACGTACGTGAGTTCGCCAAAGGAAAGCCACAGACTACACTGTGCGAAACAAGTCTGTGTCAAACCGCGCCTTCGAGCTTCCATCTGGCTTCACGGGGAAAACCTAGTCACAACATGAACGTGTGGAGCCCTAAACAGGCGGCGTGCACGTCGGTCTGAAGAAACACCACTGCAGAGAAACCGTGTTTCTCCCAACCTCTTCCCTGAAAATGGTAGTCTATTCCAAGGTAAGTGTGACAGCGCAAGGCATGTGCCCCATGCCTGCGCCACGGAAATAAGGAGTGGAGATTGTCTCTCCCGGTTCAAACCTTGTTCCGTGAGAAATGTTTTCAAGAGTACGAGAGAGAGCAGAGGGAAAAGGTCATGCCTTTAAGTCTGAGAAGGAAACCCTGGAAAGCCGTACGCCTACGTATGAGCGGCATTCTGGCGCGAACGTGTGAAGGCATAAAGAATGTGTCCTGGGACGGTGCTTGACAAACCCCTTGTGAAGAAGTCTTCCCTCAGCTATCATATGGTTTCAGGAAGATAAAAGTGTTTTCCGCCGTGGGCGCGAAGGCACGAGGGACGTGCCCTAGAGTGAGCTGTCCGTTTCGAATGTGCCGCCCGTCGTTCCACGAAGAAGGGTGAGTATGGAAATGTATGATGTGAGGAAGCATAGGGAAGATTGCCTACGGGTGTTTAACTCTAAGGACAAATCTAGAGGGTTGCCGTCCGTCGACGACCAGCTCTTTCCCTACGGATGGAAGCGCCGTGTTAAAGCTTAGGGCGAGAGAAAAGAGACGGAATGCGAGATACACCACAGTGGGGAACACGTTGTGTGGAGGGCTTCTCTCCACCAAAGTCTTGGGTCACGAATTTGGAAGGGCCTTCAAATGTACGTGAGCTAGCGTCAGCAGAGCCTTCCACTGAACTCAGAGAAACGAGGCCGGGTCAAACATGATTTCGTGCTAACCCCTTGGTTCGCGAAGCGCGAAGCCTTTTGAGATATGTGTGTGAGGGTCTTGCACTCACCTCTCAAGAAACAAAACGGTAGAGCAATAGTCTTCCCACTACCATCTACAGGGAAGAAGACGGAGGAAATGTCCCACGTTAAAAGTGAAGGCGCAAGTTACTGTGCCATAGAGCCCTGCTTGGGAAAGAACTTGTGTCGAAAGCTTCTCCCAACTCAGATCTTGTTTCGGGAAGATAGAAGCGCTGTCGGTACTTTGTGTGAAAACACAAGGAAAATGCCACACGCTGAATTGTGAAGAGAAATGTGGGTCGAACGTGACCACCAACACACTCGTTGTCCCCTAGAGAGGTGTGTGTCTGGAAGTGGGAGGAAGCGTAACGGACGTGCTATACACTTAACTCCAAGAAACAACGCTGTGGAGGTGCGGTCCTTCGACTGCCCTTCTTCTTTGCTAAGGAACGAAGCGGCTTGAAGCCAAGTGTGAAAGGAAACGGAGGGCAAGGAAGGGTGATATGCCTCACTCGCGGCACAACTTCTGATGGAGGGCTTTTCTCAACGAACAGCATGTGTCACGAAGATAGAAGGGTTTGCGAAAGTATGTGACTTCGCCAAAGGAAAGGCATACACGAATCTCGGCGAACCACGTCTGTGTCGATCGCGACTTCGAGCTTCCATCTGGGTTCCCGAGGAACCCATAGTCACATAATGTATGTGTTGTATCCTACTGCAGAAACACCACTGCAGAGAAACCGTGCGTCTACTATCACCTTCCCTGAAACTGGTAGACTTTTGCAATGGAAGTGGGAAATCGCAGGGAATGTGCCCCGTGCCTGTGCCACGGAAGTAACTAGTGTAAATGTCTGTCGCGATTGGAATCCTGTTCCGTGAGAAGCGTTTCCAAGAGTATGAGAGAGAGCAGATGGAAAAGGTCATGGTTTGAAGCGTGAGAAGGAGACCCGTCAGGAAAGCCATACACGTAAGTCGGGGAAGCACTTTCGCGTGACATGGTGAAGGCATCTAGAATGTGCCCTGTGACGGTGCTCGAGAAACCACTTGTGAAGAAGGCTTCCCTCAACTGCCGTATCGTTTCCGTAGGAGGAAACTGTTTTCCGTAGTGGGTGTGAAGGCATAAGGGACGTAGACGAGACTTCGCTCTCCGCTTCGAAGGTGCCTGCCGTCGTTACACGAAGAAGGATGTGTATGGAAATGGATGACTGCGGAAGCATAAGGAAGATGGCATGCGTTTGTTTAACTCTAAGAACAAGTCTCGAGGGTTCCCGTCCTTCGACTACCATCTCTTCTCGTAAGGATGCGAAGCCGCTCCTTAAACCTCGTGTGAACGAAAAGAGATGGAACGCGCGATACCGCACAGTGAGGAACACGTTGTGCGGAGGGTTTCTCTCCATTACGTCCTGTGTCATGGAGGTGGATGGGTCTTGCAATGTACGTGGGCTAGCCTCAGTAGCAGTAGTAGCCTGACACTGAATTCTGAGAAACAAGGCCATGTCAAACAGGCTTTCGCGCTAACATCGTGGTGCTTGAAGAAAGAAGCCTTTGGAGACATGTGCGTTGCTATATAAGGTAGGCGTCTTACACTCACCTCTCACGAAACCAAACTGTAGGGAACTAGTCTTTCCACTACCGCCTCCGGGGAAGAAGTTGGAAGAACTTTCCGACGTTCAAAGTGAAGGCACAAATGCTGGGCCGTCTACCACTGTTTGAGAGAGGAGTTGTGTCTCAAGCTCCTGTCAACCCAGATCTTGCTTCGGGAAGAGAGAAGCGTTTTCAGGACTTCGTGTGAAAGCGTAAGGACAATGCCATAGGCTGAATGGTGAAGGAAAATGTGGGTCGAATGCGACCACCAACTAACAAGTTGTCCCCTAGGGAGGTGTGTGTCTGGAAATGGGAGGAAGCGTAAGGAACGAGCTGTACACTTAAGTCTAAGAGACAATGCTGTGGAGGAGCGGTCCTTCGACTCCCCGCCTCCTTTCCTAAGGATCGAAGCAGCTTGACGCCGAGTGTGAACGGAAGCAGAGGAAAAGCCTGCTATACCTTACTCGGGGAACCACTTTGTATGGAGGGCTTCTCTCAATGAACACCACGGCTCACGACGCTAGAAGGGTTTTCAAACGTACGTGAGTTCGCCAAAGGAAAGCCACAGACTACACTGTGCGAAACAAGTCTGTGTCAAACCGCGCCTTCGAGCTTCCATCTGGCTTCACGGGGAAAACCTAGTCACAACATGAACGTGTGGAGCCCTAAACAGGCGGCGTGCACGTCGGTCTGAAGAAACACCACTGCAGAGAAACCGTGTTTCTCCCAACCTCTTCCCTGAAAATGGTAGTCTATTCCAAGGTAAGTGTGACAGCGCAAGGCATGTGCCCCATGCCTGCGCCACGGAAATAAGGAGTGGAGATTGTCTCTCCCGGTTCAAACCTTGTTCCGTGAGAAATGTTTTCAAGAGTACGAGAGAGAGCAGAGGGAAAAGGTCATGCCTTTAAGTCTGAGAAGGAAACCCTGGAAAGCCGTACGCCTACGTATGAGCGGCATTCTGGCGCGAACGTGTGAAGGCATAAAGAATGTGTCCTGGGACGGTGCTTGACAAACCCCTTGTGAAGAAGTCTTCCCTCAGCTATCATATGGTTTCAGGAAGATAAAAGTGTTTTCCGCCGTGGGCGCGAAGGCACGAGGGACGTGCCCTAGAGTGAGCTGTCCGTTTCGAATGTGCCGCCCGTCGTTCCACGAAGAAGGGTGAGTATGGAAATGTATGATGTGAGGAAGCATAGGGAAGATTGCCTACGGGTGTTTAACTCTAAGGACAAATCTAGAGGGTTGCCGTCCGTCGACGACCAGCTCTTTCCCTACGGATGGAAGCGCCGTGTTAAAGCTTAGGGCGAGAGAAAAGAGACGGAATGCGAGATACACCACAGTGGGGAACACGTTGTGTGGAGGGCTTCTCTCCACCAAAGTCTTGGGTCACGAATTTGGAAGGGCCTTCAAATGTACGTGAGCTAGCGTCAGCAGAGCCTTCCACTGAACTCAGAGAAACGAGGCCGGGTCAAACATGATTTCGTGCTAACCCCTTGGTTCGCGAAGCGCGAAGCCTTTTGAGATATGTGTGTGAGGGTCTTGCACTCACCTCTCAAGAAACAAAACGGTAGAGCAATAGTCTTCCCACTACCATCTACAGGGAAGAAGACGGAGGAAATGTCCCACGTTAAAAGTGAAGGCGCAAGTTACTGTGCCATAGAGCCCTGCTTGGGAAAGAACTTGTGTCGAAAGCTTCTCCCAACTCAGATCTTGTTTCGGGAAGATAGAAGCGCTGTCGGTACTTTGTGTGAAAACACAAGGAAAATGCCACACGCTGAATTGTGAAGAGAAATGTGGGTCGAACGTGACCACCAACACACTCGTTGTCCCCTAGAGAGGTGTGTGTCTGGAAGTGGGAGGAAGCGTAACGGACGTGCTATACACTTAACTCCAAGAAACAACGCTGTGGAGGTGCGGTCCTTCGACTGCCCTTCTTCTTTGCTAAGGAACGAAGCGGCTTGAAGCCAAGTGTGAAAGGAAACGGAGGGCAAGGAAGGGTGATATGCCTCACTCGCGGCACAACTTCTGATGGAGGGCTTTTCTCAACGAACACCATGTGTCACGAAGATAGAAGGGTTTGCGAAAGTATGTGACTTCGCCAAAGGAAAGGCATACACGAATCTCGGCGAACCACGTCTGTGTCGATCGCGACTTCGAGCTTCCATCTGGGTTCCCGAGGAACCCATAGTCACATAATGTATGTGTTGTATCCTACTGCAGAAACACCACTGCAGAGAAACCGTGCGTCTACTATCACCTTCCCTGAAACTGGTAGACTTTTGCAATGGAAGTGGGAAATCGCAAGGAATGTGCCCCGTGCCTGTGCCACGGAAGTAACTAGTGTAAATGTCTGTCGCGATTGGAATCCTGTTCCGTGAGAAGCGTTTCCAAGAGTATGAGAGAGAGCAGATGGAAAAGGTCATGGTTTGAAGCGTGAGAAGGAGACCCGTCAGGAAAGCCATACACGTAAGTCGGGGAAGCACTTTCGCGTGACATGGTGAAGGCATCTAGAATGTGCCCTGTGACGGTGCTCGAGAAACCACTTGTGAAGAAGGCTTCCCTCAACTGCCGTATCGTTTCCGTAGGAGGAAACTGTTTTCCGTAGTGGGTGTGAAGGCATAAGGGACGTAGACGAGACTTCGCTCTCCGCTTCGAAGGTGCCTGCCGTCGTTACACGAAGAAGGATGTGTATGGAAATGGATGACTGCGGAAGCATAAGGAAGATGGCATGCGTTTGTTTAACTCTAAGAACAAGTCTCGAGGGTTCCCGTCCTTCGACTACCATCTCTTCTCGTAAGGATGCGAAGCCGCTCCTTAAACCTCGTGTGAACGAAAAGAGATGGAACGCGCGATACCGCACAGTGAGGAACACGTTGTGCGGAGGGTTTCTCTCCATTACGTCCTGTGTCATGGAGGTGGATGGGTCTTGCAATGTACGTGGGCTAGCCTCAGTAGCAGTAGTAGCCTGACACTGAATTCTGAGAAACAAGGCCATGTCAAACAGGCTTTCGCGCTAACATCGTGGTGCTTGAAGAAAGAAGCCTTTGGAGACATGTGCGTTGCTATATAAGGTAGGCGTCTTACACTCACCTCTCACGAAACCAAACTGTAGGGAACTAGTCTTTCCACTACCGCCTCCGGGGAAGAAGTTGGAAGA
The DNA here is from genome assembly GCF_037043125.1 of Eumetopias jubatus. Classification (NCBI taxonomy): domain Eukaryota; kingdom Metazoa; phylum Chordata; class Mammalia; order Carnivora; family Otariidae; genus Eumetopias; species Eumetopias jubatus. Next base: position 42,272 of record NW_028275027.1, read on the forward strand.
ACTTTCCGACGTTCAAAGTGAAGGCACAAATGCTGGGCCGTCTACCACTGTTTGAGAGAGGAGTTGTGTCTCAAGCTCCTGTCAACCCAGATCTTGCTTCGGGAAGAGAGAAGCGTTTTCAGGACTTCGTGTGAAAGCGTAAGGACAATGCCATAGGCTGAATGGTGAAGGAAAATGTGGGTCGAATGCGACCACCAACTAACAAGTTGTCCCCTAGGGAGGTGTGTGTCTGGAAATGGGAGGAAGCATAAGGAACGAGCTGTACACTTAAGTCTAAGAGACAATGCTGTGGAGGAGCCGTCCTTCGACTCCCCGCCTCCTTTCCTAAGGATCGAAGCAGCTTGACGCCGAGTGTGAACGGAAGCAGAGGAAAAGCCTGCTATACCTTACTCGGGGAACCACTTTGTATGGAGGGCTTCTCTCAATGAACACCACGGCTCACGACGCTAGAAGGGTTTTCAAACGTACGTGAGTTCGCCAAAGGAAAGCCACAGACTACACTGTGCGAAACAAGTCTGTGTCAAACCGCGCCTTCGAGCTTCCATCTGGCTTCACGGGGAAAACCTAGTCACAACATGAACGTGTGGAGCCCTAAACAGGCGGCGTGCACGTCGGTCTGAAGAAACACCACTGCAGAGAAACCGTGTTTCTCCCAACCTCTTCCCTGAAAATGGTAGTCTATTCCAAGGTAAGTGTGACAGCGCAAGGCATGTGCCCCATGCCTGCGCCACGGAAATAAGGAGTGGAGATTGTCTCTCCCGGTTCAAACCTTGTTCCGTGAGAAATGTTTTCAAGAGTACGAGAGAGAGCAGAGGGAAAAGGTCATGCCTTTAAGTCTGAGAAGGAAACCCTGGAAAGCCGTACGCCTACGTATGAGCGGCATTCTGGCGCGAACGTGTGAAGGCATAAAGAATGTGTCCTGGGACGGTGCTTGACAAACCCCTTGTGAAGAAGTCTTCCCTCAGCTATCATATGGTTTCAGGAAGATAAAAGTGTTTTCCGCCGTGGGCGCGAAGGCACGAGGGACGTGCCCTAGAGTGAGCTGTCCGTTTCGAATGTGCCGCCCGTCGTTCCACGAAGAAGGGTGAGTATGGAAATGTATGATGTGAGGAAGCATAGGGAAGATTGCCTACGGGTGTTTAACTCTAAGGACAAATCTAGAGGGTTGCCGTCCGTCGACGACCAGCTCTTTCCCTACGGATGGAAGCGCCGTGTTAAAGCTTAGGGCGAGAGAAAAGAGACGGAATGCGAGATACACCACAGTGGGGAACACGTTGTGTGGAGGGCTTCTCTCCACCAAAGTCTTGGGTCACGAATTTGGAAGGGCCTTCAAATGTACGTGAGCTAGCGTCAGCAGAGCCTTCCACTGAACTCAGAGAAACGAGGCCGGGTCAAACATGATTTCGTGCTAACCCCTTGGTTCGCGAAGCGCGAAGCCTTTTGAGATATGTGTGTGAGGGTCTTGCACTCACCTCTCAAGAAACAAAACGGTAGAGCAATAGTCTTCCCACTACCATCTACAGGGAAGAAGACGGAGGAAATGTCCCACGTTAAAAGTGAAGGCGCAAGTTACTGTGCCATAGAGCCCTGCTTGGGAAAGAACTTGTGTCGAAAGCTTCTCCCAACTCAGATCTTGTTTCGGGAAGATAGAAGCGCTGTCGGTACTTTGTGTGAAAACACAAGGAAAATGCCACACGCTGAATTGTGAAGAGAAATGTGGGTCGAACGTGACCACCAACACACTCGTTGTCCCCTAGAGAGGTGTGTGTCTGGAAGTGGGAGGAAGCGTAACGGACGTGCTATACACTTAACTCCAAGAAACAACGCTGTGGAGGTGCGGTCCTTCGACTGCCCTTCTTCTTTGCTAAGGAACGAAGCGGCTTGAAGCCAAGTGTGAAAGGAAACGGAGGGCAAGGAAGGGTGATATGCCTCACTCGCGGCACAACTTCTGATGGAGGGCTTTTCTCAACGAACACCATGTGTCACGAAGATAGAAGGGTTTGCGAAAGTATGTGACTTCGCCAAAGGAAAGGCATACACGAATCTCGGCGAACCACGTCTGTGTCGATCGCGACTTCGAGCTTCCATCTGGGTTCCCGAGGAACCCATAGTCACATAATGTATGTGTTGTATCCTACTGCAGAAACACCACTGCAGAGAAACCGTGCGTCTACTATCACCTTCCCTGAAACTGGTAGACTTTTGCAATGGAAGTGGGAAATCGCAAGGAATGTGCCCCGTGCCTGTGCCACGGAAGTAACTAGTGTAAATGTCTGTCGCGATTGGAATCCTGTTCCGTGAGAAGCGTTTCCAAGAGTATGAGAGAGAGCAGATGGAAAAGGTCATGGTTTGAAGCGTGAGAAGGAGACCCGTCAGGAAAGCCATACACGTAAGTCGGGGAAGCACTTTCGCGTGACATGGTGAAGGCATCTAGAATGTGCCCTGTGACGGTGCTCGAGAAACCACTTGTGAAGAAGGCTTCCCTCAACTGCCGTATCGTTTCCGTAGGAGGAAACTGTTTTCCGTAGTGGGTGTGAAGGCATAAGGGACGTAGACGAGACTTCGCTCTCCGCTTCGAAGGTGCCTGCCGTCGTTACACGAAGAAGGATGTGTATGGAAATGGATGACTGCGGAAGCATAAGGAAGATGGCATGCGTTTGTTTAACTCTAAGAACAAGTCTCGAGGGTTCCCGTCCTTCGACTACCATCTCTTCTCGTAAGGATGCGAAGCCGCTCCTTAAACCTCGTGTGAACGAAAAGAGATGGAACGCGCGATACCGCACAGTGAGGAACACGTTGTGCGGAGGGTTTCTCTCCATTACGTCCTGTGTCATGGAGGTGGATGGGTCTTGCAATGTACGTGGGCTAGCCTCAGTAGCAGTAGTAGCCTGACACTGAATTCTGAGAAACAAGGCCATGTCAAACAGGCTTTCGCGCTAACATCGTGGTGCTTGAAGAAAGAAGCCTTTGGAGACATGTGCGTTGCTATATAAGGTAGGCGTCTTACACTCACCTCTCACGAAACCAAACTGTAGGGAACTAGTCTTTCCACTACCGCCTCCGGGGAAGAAGTTGGAAGAACTTTCCGACGTTCAAAGTGAAGGCACAAATGCTGGGCCGTCTACCACTGTTTGAGAGAGGAGTTGTGTCTCAAGCTCCTGTCAACCCAGATCTTGCTTCGGGAAGAGAGAAGCGTTTTCAGGACTTCGTGTGAAAGCGTAAGGACAATGCCATAGGCTGAATGGTGAAGGAAAATGTGGGTCGAATGCGACCACCAACTAACAAGTTGTCCCCTAGGGAGGTGTGTGTCTGGAAATGGGAGGAAGCGTAAGGAACGAGCTGTACACTTAAGTCTAAGAGACAATGCTGTGGAGGAGCGGTCCTTCGACTCCCCGCCTCCTTTCCTAAGGATCGAAGCAGCTTGACGCCGAGTGTGAACGGAAGCAGAGGAAAAGCCTGCTATACCTTACTCGGGGAACCACTTTGTATGGAGGGCTTCTCTCAATGAACACCACGGCTCACGACGCTAGAAGGGTTTTCAAACGTACGTGAGTTCGCCAAAGGAAAGCCACAGACTACACTGTGCGAAACAAGTCTGTGTCAAACCGCGCCTTCGAGCTTCCATCTGGCTTCACGGGGAAAACCTAGTCACAACATGAACGTGTGGAGCCCTAAACAGGCGGCGTGCACGTCGGTCTGAAGAAACACCACTGCAGAGAAACCGTGTTTCTCCCAACCTCTTCCCTGAAAATGGTAGTCTATTCCAAGGTAAGTGTGACAGCGCAAGGCATGTGCCCCATGCCTGCGCCACGGAAATAAGGAGTGGAGATTGTCTCTCCCGGTTCAAACCTTGTTCCGTGAGAAATGTTTTCAAGAGTACGAGAGAGAGCAGAGGGAAAAGGTCATGCCTTTAAGTCTGAGAAGGAAACCCTGGAAAGCCGTACGCCTACGTATGAGCGGCATTCTGGCGCGAACGTGTGAAGGCATAAAGAATGTGTCCTGGGACGGTGCTTGACAAACCCCTTGTGAAGAAGTCTTCCCTCAGCTATCATATGGTTTCAGGAAGATAAAAGTGTTTTCCGCCGTGGGCGCGAAGGCACGAGGGACGTGCCCTAGAGTGAGCTGTCCGTTTCGAATGTGCCGCCCGTCGTTCCACGAAGAAGGGTGAGTATGGAAATGTATGATGTGAGGAAGCATAGGGAAGATTGCCTACGGGTGTTTAACTCTAAGGACAAATCTAGAGGGTTGCCGTCCGTCGACGACCAGCTCTTTCCCTACGGATGGAAGCGCCGTGTTAAAGCTTAGGGCGAGAGAAAAGAGACGGAATGCGAGATACACCACAGTGGGGAACACGTTGTGTGGAGGGCTTCTCTCCACCAAAGTCTTGGGTCACGAATTTGGAAGGGCCTTCAAATGTACGTGAGCTAGCGTCAGCAGAGCCTTCCACTGAACTCAGAGAAACGAGGCCGCGTCAAACATGATTTCGTGCTAACCCCTTGGTTCGCGAAGCGCGAAGCCTTTTGAGATATGTGTGTGAGGGTCTTGCACTCACCTCTCAAGAAACAAAACGGTAGAGCAATAGTCTTCCCACTACCATCTACAGGGAAGAAGACGGAGGAAATGTCCCACGTTAAAAGTGAAGGCGCAAGTTACTGTGCCATAGAGCCCTGCTTGGGAAAGAACTTGTGTCGAAAGCTTCTCCCAACTCAGATCTTGTTTCGGGAAGATAGAAGCGCTGTCGGTACTTTGTGTGAAAACACAAGGAAAATGCCACACGCTGAATTGTGAAGAGAAATGTGGGTCGAACGTGACCACCAACACACTCGTTGTCCCCTAGAGAGGTGTGTGTCTGGAAGTGGGAGGAAGCGTAACGGACGTGCTATACACTTAACTCCAAGAAACAACGCTGTGGAGGTGCGGTCCTTCGACTGCCCTTCTTCTTTGCTAAGGAACGAAGCGGCTTGAAGCCAAGTGTGAAAGGAAACGGAGGGCAAGGAAGGGTGATATACCTCACTCGCGGCACAACTTCTGATGGAGGGCTTTTCTCAACGAACAGCATGTGTCACGAAGATAGAAGGGTTTGCGAAAGTATGTGACTTCGCCAAAGGAAAGGCATACACGAATCTCGGCGAACCACGTCTGTGCCGATCGCGACTTCGAGCTTACATCTGGGTTCCCGAGGAATCCATAGTCACATAATGTCTGTGTGGTATCCTACTGCAGAAACACCACTGCAGAGAAACCGTGCGTCTACTATCACCTTCCCTGAAACTGGTAGACTTTTGCAATGGAAGTGGGAAATCGCAAGGAATGTGCCCCGTGCCTGTGCCACGGAAGTAACTAGTGTAAATGTCTGTCGCGATTCGAATCCTGTTCCGTGAGAAGCGTTTCCAAGAGTATGAGAGAGAGCAGATGGAAAAGGTCATGGTTTGAAGCGTGAGAAGGAGACCCGTCAGGAAAGCCATACACGTAAGTCGGGGAAGCACTTTCGCGTGACATGGTGAAGGCATCTAGAATGTGCCCTGTGACGGTGCTCGAGAAACCACTTGTGAAGAAGGCTTCCCTCAACTGCCGTATCGTTTCCGTAGGAGGAAACTGTTTTCCGTAGTGGGTGTGAAGGCATAAGGGACGTAGACGAGACTTCGCTCTCCGCTTCGAAGGTGCCTGCCGTCGTTACACGAAGAAGGATGTGTATGGAAATGGATGACTGCGGAAGCATAAGGAAGATGGCATGCGTTTGTTTAACTCTAAGAACAAGTCTCGAGGGTTCCCGTCCTTCGACTACCATCTCTTCTCGTAAGGATGCGAAGCCGCTCCTTAAACCTCGTGTGAACGAAAAGAGATGGAACGCGCGATACCGCACAGTGAGGAACACGTTGTGCGGAGGGTTTCTCTCCATTACGTCCTGTGTCATGGAGGTGGATGGGTCTTGCAATGTACGTGGGCTAGCCTCAGTAGCAGTAGTAGCCTGACACTGAATTCTGAGAAACAAGGCCATGTCAAACAGGCTTTCGCGCTAACATCGTGGTGCTTGAAGAAAGAAGCCTTTGGAGACATGTGCGTTGCTATATAAGGTAGGCGTCTTACACTCACCTCTCACGAAACCAAACTGTAGGGAACTAGTCTTTCCACTACCGCCTCCGGGGAAGAAGTTGGAAGAACTTTCCGACGTTCAAAGTGAAGGCACAAATGCTGGGCCGTCTACCACTGTTTGAGAGAGGAGTTGTGTCTCAAGCTCCTGTCAACCCAGATCTTGCTTCGGGAAGGGAGAAGCGTTTTCAGGACTTCGTGTGAAAGCGTAAGGACAATGCCATAGGCTGAATGGTGAAGGAAAATGTGGGTCGAATGCGACCACCAACTAACAAGTTGTCCCCTAGGGAGGTGTGTGTCTGGAAATGGGAGGAAGCGTAAGGAACGAGCTGTACACTTAAGTCTAAGAGACAATGCTGTGGAGGAGCGGTCCTTCGACTCCCCGCCTCCTTTCCTAAGGATCGAAGCAGCTTGACGCCGAGTGTGAACGGAAGCAGAGGAAAAGCCTGCTATACCTTACTCGGGGAACCACTTTGTATGGAGGGCTTCTCTCAATGAACACCACGGCTCACGACGCTAGAAGGGTTTTCAAACGTACGTGAGTTCGCCAAAGGAAAGCCACAGACTACACTGTGCGAAACAAGTCTGTGTCAAACCGCGCCTTCGAGCTTCCATCTGGCTTCACGGGGAAAACCTAGTCACAACATGAACGTGTGGAACCCTAAACAGGCGGCGTGCACGTCGGTCTGAAGAAACACCACTGCAGAGAAACCGTGTTTCTACCAACCTCTTCCCTGAAAATGGTAGTCTATTCCAAGGTAAGTGTGACAGCGCAAGGCATGTGCCCCATGCCTGCGCCACGGAAATAAGGAGTGGAGATTGTCTCTCCCGGTTCAAACCTTGTTCCGTGAGAAATGTTTTCAAGAGTGCGAGAGAGAGCAGAGGGAAAAGGTCATGCCTTTAAGTCTGAGAAGGAAACCCTGGAAAGCCGTACGCCTACGTATGAGCGGCATTCTGGCGCGAACGTGTGAAGGCATAAAGAATGTGTCCTGGGACGGTGCTTGACAAACCCCTTGTGAAGAAGTCTTCCCTCAGCTATCATATGGTTTCAGGAAGATAAAAGTGTTTTCCGCCGTGGGCGTGAAGGCACGAGGGACGTGCCCTAGAGTGAGCTGTCCGTTTCGAATGTGCCGCCCGTCGTTCCACGAAGAAGGGTGAGTATGGAAATGTATGATGTGAGGAAGCATAGGGAAGATTGCCTACGGGTGTTTAACTCTAAGGACAAATCTAGAGGGTTGCCGTCCGTCGACGACCAGCTCTTTCCCTACGGATGGAAGCGCCGTGTTAAAGCTTAGGGCGAGAGAAAAGAGACGGAATGCGAGATACACCACAGTGGGGAACACGTTGTGTGGAGGGCTTCTCTCCACCAAAGTCTCGGGTCACGAATTTGGAAGGGCCTTCAAATGTACGTGAGCTAGCGTCAGCAGAGCCTTCCACTGAACTCAGAGAAACGAGGCCGCGTCAAACATGATTTCGTGCTAACACCTTGGTTCGCGAAGCGCGAAGCCTTTTGAGATATGTGTGTGAGGGTCTTGCACTCACCTCTCAAGAAACAAAACGGTAGAGCAATAGTCTTCCCACTACCATCTACAGGGAAGAAGACGGAGGAAATGTCCCACGTTAAACGTGAAGGCACAAGTTACTGTGCCATAGAGCCCTGCTTGGGAAAGAACTTGTGTCGAAAGCTTCTCCCAACTCAGATCTTGTTTCGGGAAGATAGAAGCGCTGTCGGTACTTTGTGTGGAAACACAAGGAAAATGCCACACGCTGAATTGTGAAGAGAAATGTGGGTCGAACGTGACCACCAACACACTCGTTGTCCCCTAGAGAGGTGTGTGTCTGGAAGTGGGAGGAAGCGTAACGGACGTGCTATACACTTAACTCCAAGAAACAACGCTGTGGAGGTGCGGTCCTTCGACTGCCCTTCTTCTTTGCTAAGGAACGAAGCGGCTTGAAGCCAAGTGTGAAAGGAAACGGAGGGCAAGGAAGGGTGATATACCTCACTCGCGGCACAACTTCTGATGGAGGGCTTTTCTCAACGAACAGCATGTGTCACGAAGATAGAAGGGTTTGCGAAAGTATGTGACTTCGCCAAAGGAAAGGCATACACGAATCTCGGCGAACCACGTCTGTGCCGATCGCGACTTCGAGCTTACATCTGGGTTCCCGAGGAATCCATAGTCACATAATGTCTGTGTGGTATCCTACTGCAGAAACACCACTGCAGAGAAACCGTGCGTCTACTATCACCTTCCCTGAAACTGGTAGACTTTTGCAATGGAAGTGGGAAATCGCAAGGAATGTGCCCCGTGCCTGTGCCACGGAAGTAACTAGTGTCAATGTCTGTCGCGATTCGAATCCTGTTCCGTGAGAAGCGTTTCCAAGAGTATGAGAGAGAGCAGATGGAAAAGGTCATGGTTTGAAGCGTGAGAAGGAGACCCGTCAGGAAAGCCATACACGTAAGTCGGGGAAGCACTTTTCGCGTGACATGGTGAAGGCATCTAGAATGTGCCCTGTGACGGTGCTCGAGAAACCACTTGTGAAGAAGGCTTCCCTCAACTGCCGTATCGTTTCCGTAGGAGGAAACTGTTTTCCGTAGTGGGTGTGAAGGCATAAGGGACGTAGACGAGACTTCGCTCTCCGCTTCGAAGGTGCCTGCCGTCGTTACACGAAGAAGGATGTGTATGGAAATGGATGACTGCGGAAGCATAAGGAAGATGGCATGCGTTTGTTTAACTCTAAGAACAAGTCTCGAGGGTTCCCGTCCTTCGACTACCATCTCTTCTCGTAAGGATGCGAAGCCGCTCCTTAAACCTCGTGTGAACGAAAAGAGATGGAACGCGCGATACCGCACAGTGAGGAACACGTTGTGCGGAGGGTTTCTCTCCATTACGTCCTGTGTCATGGAGGTGGATGGGTCTTGCAATGTACGTGGGCTAGCCTCAGTAGCAGTAGTAGCCTGACACTGAATTCTGAGAAACAAGGCCATGTCAAACAGGCTTTCGCGCTAACATCGTGGTGCTTGAAGAAAGAAGCCTTTGGAGACATGTGCGTTGCTATATAAGGTAGGCGTCTTACACTCACCTCTCACGAAACCAAACTGTAGGGAACTAGTCTTTCCACTACCGCCTCCGGGGAAGAAGTTGGAAGAACTTTCCGACGTTCAAAGTGAAGGCACAAATGCTGGGCCGTCTACCACTGTTTGAGAGAGGAGTTGTGTCTCAAGCTCCTGTCAACCCAGATCTTGCTTCGGGAAGGGAGAAGCGTTTTCAGGACTTCGTGTGAAAGCGTAAGGACAATGCCATAGGCTGAATGGTGAAGGAAAATGTGGGTCGAATGCGACCACCAACTAACAAGTTGTCCCCTAGGGAGGTGTGTGTCTGGAAATGGGAGGAAGCGTAAGGAACGAGCTGTACACTTAAGTCTAAGAGACAATGCTGTGGAGGAGCCGTCCTTCGACTCCCCGCCTCCTTTCCTAAGGATCGAAGCAGCTTGACGCCGAGTGTGAACGGAAGCAGAGGAAAAGCCTGCTATACCTTACTCGGGGAACCACTTTGTATGGAGGGCTTCTCTCAATGAACACCACGGCTCACGACGCTAGAAGGGTTTTCAAACGTACGTGAGTTCGCCAAAGGAAAGCCACAGACTACACTGTGCGAAACAAGTCTGTGTCAAACCGCGCCTTCGAGCTTCCATCTGGCTTCACGGGGAAAACCTAGTCACAACATGAACGTGTGGAGCCCTAAACAGGCGGCGTGCACGTCGGTCTGAAGAAACACCACTGCAGAGAAACCGTGTTTCTACCAACCTCTTCCCTGAAAATGGTAGTCTATTCCAAGGTAAGTGTGACAGCGCAAGGCATGTGCCCCATGCCTGCGCCACGGAAATAAGGAGTGGAGATTGTCTCTCCCGGTTCAAACCTTGTTCCGTGAGAAATGTTTTCAAGAGTGCGAGAGAGAGCAGAGGGAAAAGGTCATGCCTTTAAGTCTGAGAAGGAAACCCTGGAAAGCCGTACGCCTACGTATGAGCGGCATTCTGGCGCGAACGTGTGAAGGCATAAAGAATGTGTCCTGGGACGGTGCTTGACAAACCCCTTGTGAAGAAGTCTTCCCTCAGCTATCATATGGTTTCAGGAAGATAAAAGTGTTTTCCGCCGTGGGCGTGAAGGCACGAGGGACGTGCCCTAGAGTGAGCTGTCCGTTTCGAATGTGCCGCCCGTCGTTCCACGAAGAAGGGTGAGTATGGAAATGTATGATGTGAGGAAGCATAGGGAAGATTGCCTACGGGTGTTTAACTCTAAGGACAAATCTAGAGGGTTGCCGTCCGTCGACGACCAGCTCTTTCCCTACGGATGGAAGCGCCGTGTTAAAGCTTAGGGCGAGAGAAAAGAGACGGAATGCGAGATACACCACAGTGGGGAACACGTTGTGTGGAGGGCTTCTCTCCACCAAAGTCTTGGGTCACGAATTTGGAAGGGCCTTCAAATGTACGTGAGCTAGCGTCAGCAGAGCCTTCCACTGAACTCAGAGAAACGAGGCCGCGTCAAACATGATTTCGTGCTAACCCCTTGGTTCGCGAAGCGCGAAGCCTTTTGAGATATGTGTGTGAGGGTCTTGCACTCACCTCTCAAGAAACAAAACGGTAGAGCAATAGTCTTCCCACTACCATCTACAGGGAAGAAGACGGAGGAAATGTCCCACGTTAAACGTGAAGGCGCAAGTTACTGTGCCATAGAGCCCTGCTTGGGAAAGAACTTGTGTCGAAAGCTTCTCCCAACTCAGATCTTGTTTCGGGAAGATAGAAGCGCTGTCGGTACTTTGTGTGAAAACACAAGGAAAATGCCACACGCTGAATTGTGAAGAGAAATGTGGGTCGAACGTGACCACCAACACACTCGTTGTCCCCTAGAGAGGTGTGTGTCTGGAAGTGGGAGGAAGCGTAACGGACGTGCTATACACTTAACTCCAAGAAACAACGCTGTGGAGGTGCGGTCCTTCGACTGCCCTTCTTCTTTGCTAAGGAACGAAGCGGCTTGAAGCCAAGTGTGAAAGGAAACGGAGGGCAAGGAAGGGTGATATGCCTCACTCGCGGCACAACTTCTGATGGAGGACTTTTCTCAACGAACACCATGTGTCACGAAGATAGAAGGGTTTGCGAAAGTATGTGACTTCGCCAAAGGAAAGGCATACACGAATCTCGGCGAACCACGTCTGTGTCGATCGCGACTTCGAGCTTCCATCTGGGTTCCCGAGGAATCCATAGTCACATAATGTCTGTGTGGTATCCTACTGCAGAAACACCACTGCAGAGAAACCGTGCGTCTACTATCACCTTCCCTGAAACTGGTAGACTTTTGCAATGGAAGTGGGAAATCGCAAGGAATGTGCCCCGTGCCTGTGCCACGGAAGTAACTAGTGTAAATGTCTGTCGCGATTCGAATCCTGTTCCGTGAGAAGCGTTTCCAAGAGTATGAGAGAGAGCAGATGGAAAAGGTCATGGTTTGAAGCGTGAGAAGGAGACCCGTCAGGAAAGCCATACACGTAAGTCGGGGAAGCACTTTCGCGTGACATGGTGAAGGCATCTAGAATGTGCCCTGTGACGGTGCTCGAGAAACCACTTGTGAAGAAGGCTTCCCTCAACTGCCGTATCGTTTCCGTAGGAGGAAACTGTTTTCCGTAGTGGGTGTGAAGGCATAAGGGACGTAGACGAGACTTCGCTCTCCGCTTCGAAGGTGCCTGCCGTCGTTACACGAAGAAGGATGTGTATGGAAATGGATGACTGCGGAAGCATAAGGAAGATGGCATGCGTTTGTTTAACTCTAAGAACAAGTCTCGAGGGTTCCCGTCCTTCGACTACCATCTCTTCTCGTAAGGATGCGAAGCCGCTCCTTAAACCTCGTGTGAACGAAAAGAGATGGAACGCGCGATACCGCACAGTGAGGAACACGTTGTGCGGAGGGTTTCTCTCCATTACGTCCTGTGTCATGGAGGTGGATGGGTCTTGCAATGTACGTGGGCTAGCCTCAGTAGCAGTAGTAGCCTGACACTGAATTCTGAGAAACAAGGCCATGTCAAACAGGCTTTCGCGCTAACATCGTGGTGCTTGAAGAAAGAAGCCTTTGGAGACATGTGCGTTGCTATATAAGGTAGGCGTCTTACACTCACCTCTCACGAAACCAAACTGTAGGGAACTAGTCTTTCCACTACCGCCTCCGGGGAAGAAGTTGGAAGAACTTTCCGACGTTCAAAGTGAAGGCACAAATGCTGGGCCGTCTACCACTGTTTGAGAGAGGAGTTGTGTCTCAAGCTCCTGTCAACCCAGATCTTGCTTCGGGAAGAGAGAAGCGTTTTCAGGACTTCGTGTGAAAGCGTAAGGACAATGCCATAGGCTGAATGGTGAAGGAAAATGTGGGTCGAATGCGACCACCAACTAACAAGTTGTCCCCTAGGGAGGTGTGTGTCTGGAAATGGGAGGAAGCGTAAGGAACGAGCTGTACACTTAAGTCTAAGAGACAATGCTGTGGAGGAGCCGTCCTTCGACTCCCCGCCTCCTTTCCTAAGGATCGAAGCAGCTTGACGCCGAGTGTGAACGGAAGCAGAGGAAAAGCCTGCTATACCTTACTCGGGGAACCACTTTGTATGGAGGGCTTCTCTCAATGAACACCACGGCTCACGACGCTAGAAGGGTTTTCAAACGTACGTGAGTTCGCCAAAGGAAAGCCACAGACTACACTGTGCGAAACAAGTCTGTGTCAAACCGCGCCTTCGAGCTTCCATCTGGCTTCACGGGGAAAACCTAGTCACAACATGAACGTGTGGAGCCCTAAACAGGCGGCGTGCACGTCGGTCTGAAGAAACACCACTGCAGAGAAACCGTGTTTCTCCCAACCTCTTCCCTGAAAATGGTAGTCTATTCCAAGGTAAGTGTGACAGCGCAAGGCATGTGCCCCATGCCTGCGCCACGGAAATAAGGAGTGGAGATTGTCTCTCCCGGTTCAAACCTTGTTCCGTGAGAAATGTTTTCAAGAGTACGAGAGAGAGCAGAGGGAAAAGGTCATGCCTTTAAGTCTGAGAAGGAAACCCTGGAAAGCCGTACGCCTACGTATGAGCGGCATTCTGGCGCGAACGTGTGAAGGCATAAAGAATGTGTCCTGGGACGGTGCTTGACAAACCCCTTGTGAAGAAGTCTTCCCTCAGCTATCATATGGTTTCAGGAAGATAAAAGTGTTTTCCGCCGTGGGCGCGAAGGCACGAGGGACGTGCCCTAGAGTGAGCTGTCCGTTTCGAATGTGCCGCCCGTCGTTCCACGAAGAAGGGTGAGTATGGAAATGTATGATGTGAGGAAGCATAGGGAAGATTGCCTACGGGTGTTTAACTCTAAGGACAAATCTAGAGGGTTGCCGTCCGTCGACGACCAGCTCTTTCCCTACGGATGGAAGCGCCGTGTTAAAGCTTAGGGCGAGAGAAAAGAGACGGAATGCGAGATACACCACAGTGGGGAACACGTTGTGTGGAGGGCTTCTCTCCACCAAAGTCTTGGGTCACGAATTTGGAAGGGCCTTCAAATGTACGTGAGCTAGCGTCAGCAGAGCCTTCCACTGAACTCAGAGAAACGAGGCCGCGTCAAACATGATTTCGTGCTAACCCCTTGGTTCGCGAAGCGCGAAGCCTTTTGAGATATGTGTGTGAGGGTCTTGCACTCGCCTCTCAAGAAACAAAACGGTAGAGCAATAGTCTTCCCACTACCATCTACAGGGAAGAAGACGGAGGAAATGTCCCCCGTTAAAAGTGAAGGCGCAAGTTACTGTGCCATAGAGCCCTGCTTGGGAAAGAACTTGTGTCGAAAGCTTCTCCCAACTCAGATCTTGTTTCGGGAAGATAGAAGCGCTGTCGGTACTTTGTGTGAAAACACAAGGAAAATGCCACACGCTGAATTGTGAAGAGAAATGTGGGTCGAACGTGACCACCAACACACTCGTTGTCCCCTAGAGAGGTGTGTGTCTGGAAGTGGGAGGAAGCGTAACGGACGTGCTATACACTTAACTCCAAGAAACAACGCTGTGGAGGTGCGGTCCTTCGACTGCCCTTCTTCTTTGCTAAGGAACGAAGCGGCTTGAAGCCAAGTGTGAAAGGAAACGGAGGGCAAGGAAGGGTGATATGCCTCACTCGCGGCACAACTTCTGATGGAGGGCTTTTCTCAACGAACACCATGTGTCACGAAGATAGAAGGGTTTGCGAAAGTATGTGACTTTGCCAAAGGAAAGGCATACACGAATCTCGGCGAACCACGTCTGTGTCGATCGCGACTTCGAGCTTCCATCTGGGTTCCCGAGGAACCCATAGTCACATAATGTATGTGTTGTATCCTACTGCAGAAACACCACTGCAGAGAAACCGTGCGTCTACTATCACCTTCCCTGAAACTGGTAGACTTTTGCAATGGAAGTGGGAAATCGCAAGGAATGTGCCCCGTGCCTGTGCCACGGAAGTAACTAGTGTCAATGTCTGTCGCGATTGGAATCCTGTTCCGTGAGAAGCGTTTCCAAGAGTATGAGAGAGAGCAGATGGAAAAGGTCATGGTTTGAAGCGTGAGAAGGAGACCCGTCAGGAAAGCCATACACGTAAGTCGGGGAAGCACTTTCGCGTGACATGGTGAAGGCATCTAGAATGTGCCCTGTGACGGTGCTCGAGAAACCACTTGTGAAGAAGGCTTCCCTCAACTGCCGTATCGTTTCCGTAGGAGGAAACTGTTTTCCGTAGTGGGTGTGAAGGCATAAGGGACGTAGACGAGACTTCGCTCTCCGCTTCGAAGGTGCCTGCCGTCGTTACACGAAGAAGGATGTGTATGGAAATGGATGACTGCGGAAGCATAAGGAAGATGGCATGCGTTTGTTTAACTCTAAGAACAAGTCTCGAGGGTTCCCGTCCTTCGACTACCATCTCTTCTCGTAAGGATGCGAAGCCGCTCCTTAAACCTCGTGTGAACGAAAAGAGATGGAACGCGCGATACCGCACAGTGAGGAACACGTTGTGCGGAGGGTTTCTCTCCATTACGTCCTGTGTCATGGAGGTGGATGGGTCTTGCAATGTACGTGGGCTAGCCTCAGTAGCAGTAGTAGCCTGACACTGAATTCTGAGAAACAAGGCCATGTCAAACAGGCTTTCGCGCTAACATCGTGGTGCTTGAAGAAAGAAGCCTTTGGAGACATGTGCGTTGCTATATAAGGTAGGCGTCTTACACTCACCTCTCACGAAACCAAACTGTAGGGAACTAGTCTTTCCACTACCGCCTCCGGGGAAGAAGTTGGAAGAACTTTCCGACGTTCAAAGTGAAGGCACAAATGCTGGGCCGTCTACCACTGTTTGAGAGAGGAGTTGTGTCTCAAGCTCCTGTCAACCCAGATCTTGCTTCGGGAAGAGAGAAGCGTTTTCAGGACTTCGTGTGAAAGCGTAAGGACAATGCCATAGGCTGAATGGTGAAGGAAAATGTGGGTCGAATGCGACCACCAACTAACAAGTTGTCCCCTAGGGAGGTGTGTGTCTGGAAATGGGAGGAAGCGTAAGGAACGAGCTGTACACTTAAGTCTAAGAGACAATGCTGTGGAGGAGCGGTCCTTCGACTCCCCGCCTCCTTTCCTAAGGATCGAAGCAGCTTGACGCCGAGTGTGAACGGAAGCAGAGGAAAAGCCTGCTATACCTTACTCGGGGAACCACTTTGTATGGAGGGCTTCTCTCAATGAACACCACGGCTCACGACGCTAGAAGGGTTTTCAAACGTACGTGAGTTCGCCAAAGGAAAGCCACAGACTACACTGTGCGAAACAAGTCTGTGTCAAACCGCGCCTTCGAGCTTCCATCTGGCTTCACGGGGAAAACCTAGTCACAACATGAACGTGTGGAGCCCTAAACAGGCGGCGTGCACGTCGGTCTGAAGAAACACCACTGCAGAGAAACCGTGTTTCTCCCAACCTCTTCCCTGAAAATGGTAGTCTATTCCAAGGTAAGTGTGACAGCGCAAGGCATGTGCCCCATGCCTGCGCCACGGAAATAAGGAGTGGAGATTGTCTCTCCCGGTTCAAACCTTGTTCCGTGAGAAATGTTTTCAAGAGTACGAGAGAGAGCAGAGGGAAAAGGTCATGCCTTTAAGTCTGAGAAGGAAACCCTGGAAAGCCGTACGCCTACGTATGAGCGGCATTCTGGCGCGAACGTGTGAAGGCATAAAGAATGTGTCCTGGGACGGTGCTTGACAAACCCCTTGTGAAGAAGTCTTCCCTCAGCTATCATATGGTTTCAGGAAGATAAAAGTGTTTTCCGCCGTGGGCGCGAAGGCACGAGGGACGTGCCCTAGAGTGAGCTGTCCGTTTCGAATGTGCCGCCCGTCGTTCCACGAAGAAGGGTGAGTATGGAAATGTATGATGTGAGGAAGCATAGGGAAGATTGCCTACGGGTGTTTAACTCTAAGGACAAATCTAGAGGGTTGCCGTCCGTCGACGACCAGCTCTTTCCCTACGGATGGAAGCGCCGTGTTAAAGCTTAGGGCGAGAGAAAAGAGACGGAATGCGAGATACACCACAGTGGGGAACACGTTGTGTGGAGGGCTTCTCTCCACCAAAGTCTTGGGTCACGAATTTGGAAGGGCCTTCAAATGTACGTGAGCTAGCGTCAGCAGAGCCTTCCACTGAACTCAGAGAAACGAGGCCGGGTCAAACATGATTTCGTGCTAACCCCTTGGTTCGCGAAGCGCGAAGCCTTTTGAGATATGTGTGTGAGGGTCTTGCACTCACCTCTCAAGAAACAAAACGGTAGAGCAATAGTCTTCCCACTACCATCTACAGGGAAGAAGACGGAGGAAATGTCCCACGTTAAAAGTGAAGGCGCAAGTTACTGTGCCATAGAGCCCTGCTTGGGAAAGAACTTGTGTCGAAAGCTTCTCCCAACTCAGATCTTGTTTCGGGAAGATAGAAGCGCTGTCGGTACTTTGTGTGAAAACACAAGGAAAATGCCACACGCTGAATTGTGAAGAGAAATGTGGGTCGAACGTGACCACCAACACACTCGTTGTCCCCTAGAGAGGTGTGTGTCTGGAAGTGGGAGGAAGCGTAACGGACGTGCTATACACTTAACTCCAAGAAACAACGCTGTGGAGGTGCGGTCCTTCGACTGCCCTTCTTCTTTGCTAAGGAACGAAGCGGCTTGAAGCCAAGTGTGAAAGGAAACGGAGGGCAAGGAAGGGTGATATGCCTCACTCGCGGCACAACTTCTGATGGAGGGCTTTTCTCAACGAACACCATGTGTCACGAAGATAGAAGGGTTTGCGAAAGTATGTGACTTCGCCAAAGGAAAGGCATACACGAATCTCGGCGAACCACGTCTGTGTCGATCGCGACTTCGAGCTTCCATCTGGGTTCCCGAGGAACCCATAGTCACATAATGTATGTGTTGTATCCTACTGCAGAAACACCACTGCAGAGAAACCGTGCGTCTACTATCACCTTCCCTGAAACTGGTAGACTTTTGCAATGGAAGTGGGAAATCGCAAGGAATGTGCCCCGTGCCTGTGCCACGGAAGTAACTAGTGTAAATGTCTGTCGCGATTGGAATCCTGTTCCGTGAGAAGCGTTTCCAAGAGTATGAGAGAGAGCAGATGGAAAAGGTCATGGTTTGAAGCGTGAGAAGGAGACCCGTCAGGAAAGCCATACACGTAAGTCGGGGAAGCACTTTCGCGTGACATGGTGAAGGCATCTAGAATGTGCCCTGTGACGGTGCTCGAGAAACCACTTGTGAAGAAGGCTTCCCTCAACTGCCGTATCGTTTCCGTAGGAGGAAACTGTTTTCCGTAGTGGGTGTGAAGGCATAAGGGACGTAGACGAGACTTCGCTCTCCGCTTCGAAGGTGCCTGCCGTCGTTACACGAAGAAGGATGTGTATGGAAATGGATGACTGCGGAAGCATAAGGAAGATGGCATGCGTTTGTTTAACTCTAAGAACAAGTCTCGAGGGTTCCCGTCCTTCGACTACCATCTCTTCTCGTAAGGATGCGAAGCCGCTCCTTAAACCTCGTGTGAACGAAAAGAGATGGAACGCGCGATACCGCACAGTGAGGAACACGTTGTGCGGAGGGTTTCTCTCCATTACGTCCTGTGTCATGGAGGTGGATGGGTCTTGCAATGTACGTGGGCTAGCCTCAGTAGCAGTAGTAGCCTGACACTGAATTCTGAGAAACAAGGCCATGTCAAACAGGCTTTCGCGCTAACATCGTGGTGCTTGAAGAAAGAAGCCTTTGGAGACATGTGCGTTGCTATATAAGGTAGGCGTCTTACACTCACCTCTCACGAAACCAAACTGTAGGGAACTAGTCTTTCCACTACCGCCTCCGGGGAAGAAGTTGGAAGAACTTTCCGACGTTCAAAGTGAAGGCACAAATGCTGGGCCGTCTACCACTGTTTGAGAGAGGAGTTGTGTCTCAAGCTCCTGTCAACCCAGATCTTGCTTCGGGAAGAGAGAAGCGTTTTCAGGACTTCGTGTGAAAGCGTAAGGACAATGCCATAGGCTGAATGGTGAAGGAAAATGTGGGTCGAATGCGACCACCAACTAACAAGTTGTCCCCTAGGGAGGTGTGTGTCTGGAAATGGGAGGAAGCGTAAGGAACGAGCTGTACACTTAAGTCTAAGAGACAATGCTGTGGAGGAGCCGTCCTTCGACTCCCCGCCTCCTTTCCTAAGGATCGAAGCAGCTTGACGCCGAGTGTGAACGGAAGCAGAGGAAAAGCCTGCTATACCTTACTCGGGGAACCACTTTGTATGGAGGGCTTCTCTCAATGAACACCACGGCTCACGACGCTAGAAGGGTTTTCAAACGTACGTGAGTTCGCCAAAGGAAAGCCACAGACTACACTGTGCGAAACAAGTCTGTGTCAAACCGCGCCTTCGAGCTTCCATCTGGCTTCACGGGGAAAACCTAGTCACAACATGAACGTGTGGAACCCTAAACAGGCGGCGTGCACGTCGGTCTGAAGAAACACCACTGCAGAGAAACCGTGTTTCTCCCAACCTCTTCCCTGAAAATGGTAGTCTATTCCAAGGTAAGTGTGACAGCGCAAGGCATGTGCCCCATGCCTGCGCCACGGAAATAAGGAGTGGAGATTGTCTCTCCCGGTTCAAACCTTGTTCCGTGAGAAATGTTTTCAAGAGTACGAGAGAGAGCAGAGGGAAAAGGTCATGCCTTTAAGTCTGAGAAGGAAACCCTGGAAAGCCGTACGCCTACGTATGAGCGGCATTCTGGCGCGAACGTGTGAAGGCATAAAGAATGTGTCCTGGGACGGTGCTTGACAAACCCCTTGTGAAGAAGTCTTCCCTCAGCTATCATATGGTTTCAGGAAGATAAAAGTGTTTTCCGCCGTGGGCGCGAAGGCACGAGGGACGTGCCCTAGAGTGAGCTGTCCGTTTCGAATGTGCCGCCCGTCGTTCCACGAAGAAGGGTGAGTATGGAAATGTATGATGTGAGGAAGCATAGGGAAGATTGCCTACGGGTGTTTAACTCTAAGGACAAATCTAGAGGGTTGCCGTCCGTCGACGACCAGCTCTTTCCCTACGGATGGAAGCGCCGTGTTAAAGCTTAGGGCGAGAGAAAAGAGACGGAATGCGAGATACACCACAGTGGGGAACACGTTGTGTGGAGGGCTTCTCTCCACCAAAGTCTTGGGTCACGAATTTGGAAGGGCCTTCAAATGTACGTGAGCTAGCGTCAGCAGAGCCTTCCACTGAACTCAGAGAAACGAGGCCGCGTCAAACATGATTTCGTGCTAACCCCTTGGTTCGCGAAGCGCGAAGCCTTTTGAGATATGTGTGTGAGGGTCTTGCACTCGCCTCTCAAGAAACAAAACGGTAGAGCAATAGTCTTCCCACTACCATCTACAGGGAAGAAAACGGAGGAAATGTCCCACGTTAAAAGTGAAGGCGCAAGTTACTGTGCCATAGAGCCCTGCTTGGGAAAGAACTTGTGTCGAAAGCTTCTCCCAACTCAGATCTTGTTTCGGGAAGATAGAAGCGCTGTCGGTACTTTGTGTGAAAACACAAGGAAAATGCCACACGCTGAATTGTGAAGAGAAATGTGGGTCGAACGTGACCACCAACACACTCGTTGTCCCCTAGAGAGGTGTGTGTCTGGAAGTGGGAGGAAGCGTAACGGACGTGCTATACACTTAACTCCAAGAAACAACGCTGTGGAGGTGCGGTCCTTCGACTGCCCTTCTTCTTTGCTAAGGAACGAAGCGGCTTGAAGCCAAGTGTGAAAGGAAACGGAGGGCAAGGAAGGGTGATATACCTCACTCGCGGCACAACTTCTGATGGAGGGCTTTTCTCAACGAACACCATGTGTCACGAAGATAGAAGGGTTTGCGAAAGTATGTGACTTCGCCAAAGGAAAGGCATACACGAATCTCGGCGAACCACGTCTGTGTCGATCGCGACTTCGAGCTTCCATCTGGGTTCCCGAGGAACCCATAGTCACATAATGTATGTGTTGTATCCTACTGCAGAAACACCACTGCAGAGAAACCGTGCGTCTACTATCACCTTCCCTGAAACTGGTAGACTTTTGCAATGGAAGTGGGAAATCGCAAGGAATGTGCCCCGTGCCTGTGCCACGGAAGTAACTAGTGTAAATGTCTGTCGCGATTGGAATCCTGTTCCGTGAGAAGCGTTTCCAAGAGTATGAGAGAGAGCAGATGGAAAAGGTCATGGTTTGAAGCGTGAGAAGGAGACCCGTCAGGAAAGCCATACACGTAAGTCGGGGAAGCACTTTCGCGTGACATGGTGAAGGCATCTAGAATGTGCCCTGTGACGGTGCTCGAGAAACCACTTGTGAAGAAGGCTTCCCTCAACTGCCGTATCGTTTCCGTAGGAGGAAACTGTTTTCCGTAGTGGGTGTGAAGGCATAAGGGACGTAGACGAGACTTCGCTCTCCGCTTCGAAGGTGCCTGCCGTCGTTACACGAAGAAGGATGTGTATGGAAATGGATGACTGCGGAAGCATAAGGAAGATGGCATGCGTTTGTTTAACTCTAAGAACAAGTCTCGAGGGTTCCCGTCCTTCGACTACCATCTCTTCTCGTAAGGATGCGAAGCCGCTCCTTAAACCTCGTGTGAACGAAAAGAGATGGAACGCGCGATACCGCACAGTGAGGAACACGTTGTGCGGAGGGTTTCTCTCCATTACGTCCTGTGTCATGGAGGTGGATGGGTCTTGCAATGTACGTGGGCTAGCCTCAGTAGCAGTAGTAGCCTGACACTGAATTCTGAGAAACAAGGCCATGTCAAACAGGCTTTCGCGCTAACATCGTGGTGCTTGAAGAAAGAAGCCTTTGGAGACATGTGCGTTGCTATATAAGGTAGGCGTCTTACACTCACCTCTCACGAAACCAAACTGTAGGGAACTAGTCTTTCCACTACCGCCTCCGGGGAAGAAGTTGGAAGAACTTTCCGACGTTCAAAGTGAAGGCACAAATGCTGGGCCGTCTACCACTGTTTGAGAGAGGAGTTGTGTCTCAAGCTCCTGTCAACCCAGATCTTGCTTCGGGAAGAGAGAAGCGTTTTCAGGACTTCGTGTGAAAGCGTAAGGACAATGCCATAGGCTGAATGGTGAAGGAAAATGTGGGTCGAATGCGACCACCAACTAACAAGTTGTCCCCTAGGGAGGTGTGTGTCTGGAAATGGGAGGAAGCGTAAGGAACGAGCTGTACACTTAAGTCTAAGAGACAATGCTGTGGAGGAGCCGTCCTTCGACTCCCCGCCTCCTTTCCTAAGGATCGAAGCAGCTTGACGCCGAGTGTGAACGGAAGCAGAGGAAAAGCCTGCTATACCTTACTCGGGGAACCACTTTGTATGGAGGGCTTCTCTCAATGAACACCACGGCTCACGACGCTAGAAGGGTTTTCAAACGTACGTGAGTTCGCCAAAGGAAAGCCACAGACTACACTGTGCGAAACAAGTCTGTGTCAAACCGCGCCTTCGAGCTTCCATCTGGCTTCACGGGGAAAACCTAGTCACAACATGAACGTGTGGAGCCCTAAACAGGCGGCGTGCACGTCGGTCTGAAGAAACACCACTGCAGAGAAACCGTGTTTCTCCCAACCTCTTCCCTGAAAATGGTAGTCTATTCCAAGGTAAGTGTGACAGCGCAAGGCATGTGCCCCATGCCTGCGCCACGGAAATAAGGAGTGGAGATTGTCTCTCCCGGTTCAAACCTTGTTCCGTGAGAAATGTTTTCAAGAGTACGAGAGAGAGCAGAGGGAAAAGGTCATGCCTTTAAGTCTGAGAAGGAAACCCTGGAAAGCCGTACGCCTACGTATGAGCGGCATTCTGGCGCGAACGTGTGAAGGCATAAAGAATGTGTCCTGGGACGGTGCTTGACAAACCCCTTGTGAAGAAGTCTTCCCTCAGCTATCATATGGTTTCAGGAAGATAAAAGTGTTTTCCGCCGTGGGCGCGAAGGCACGAGGGACGTGCCCTAGAGTGAGCTGTCCGTTTCGAATGTGCCGCCCGTCGTTCCACGAAGAAGGGTGAGTATGGAAATGTATGATGTGAGGAAGCATAGGGAAGATTGCCTACGGGTGTTTAACTCTAAGGACAAATCTAGAGGGTTGCCGTCCGTCGACGACCAGCTCTTTCCCTACGGATGGAAGCGCCGTGTTAAAGCTTAGGGCGAGAGAAAAGAGACGGAATGCGAGATACACCACAGTGGGGAACACGTTGTGTGGAGGGCTTCTCTCCACCAAAGTCTTGGGTCACGAATTTGGAAGGGCCTTCAAATGTACGTGAGCTAGCGTCAGCAGAGCCTTCCACTGAACTCAGAGAAACGAGGCCGCGTCAAACATGATTTCGTGCTAACCCCTTGGTTCGCGAAGCGCGAAGCCTTTTGAGATATGTGTGTGAGGGTCTTGCACTCACCTCTCAAGAAACAAAACGGTAGAGCAATAGTCTTCCCACTACCATCTACAGGGAAGAAGACGGAGGAAATGTCCCACGTTAAAAGTGAAGGCGCAAGTTACTGTGCCATAGAGCCCTGCTTGGGAAAGAACTTGTGTCGAAAGCTTCTCCCAACTCAGATCTTGTTTCGGGAAGATAGAAGCGCTGTCGGTACTTTGTGTGAAAACACAAGGAAAATGCCACACGCTGAATTGTGAAGAGAAATGTGGGTCGAACGTGACCACCAACACACTCGTTGTCCCCTAGAGAGGTGTGTGTCTGGAAGTGGGAGGAAGCGTAACGGACGTGCTATACACTTAACTCCAAGAAACAACGCTGTGGAGGTGCGGTCCTTCGACTGCCCTTCTTCTTTGCTAAGGAACGAAGCGGCTTGAAGCCAAGTGTGAAAGGAAACGGAGGGCAAGGAAGGGTGATATACCTCACTCGCGGCACAACTTCTGATGGAGGGCTTTTCTCAACGAACACCATGTGTCACGAAGATAGAAGGGTTTGCGAAAGTATGTGACTTCGCCAAAGGAAAGGCATACACGAATCTCGGCGAACCACGTCTGTGTCGATCGCGACTTCGAGCTTCCATCTGGGTTCCCGAGGAACCCATAGTCACATAATGTATGTGTTGTATCCTACTGCAGAAACACCACTGCAGAGAAACCGTGCGTCTACTATCACCTTCCCTGAAACTGGTAGACTTTTGCAATGGAAGTGGGAAATCGCAAGGAATGTGCCCCGTGCCTGTGCCACGGAAGTAACTAGTGTAAATGTCTGTCGCGATTGGAATCCTGTTCCGTGAGAAGCGTTTCCAAGAGTATGAGAGAGAGCAGATGGAAAAGGTCATGGTTTGAAGCGTGAGAAGGAGACCCGTCAGGAAAGCCATACACGTAAGTCGGGGAAGCACTTTCGCGTGACATGGTGAAGGCATCTAGAATGTGCCCTGTGACGGTGCTCGAGAAACCACTTGTGAAGAAGGCTTCCCTCAACTGCCGTATCGTTTCCGTAGGAGGAAACTGTTTTCCGTAGTGGGTGTGAAGGCATAAGGGACGTAGACGAGACTTCGCTCTCCGCTTCGAAGGTGCCTGCCGTCGTTACACGAAGAAGGATGTGTATGGAAATGGATGACTGCGGAAGCATAAGGAAGATGGCATGCGTTTGTTTAACTCTAAGAACAAGTCTCGAGGGTTCCCGTCCTTCGACTACCATCTCTTCTCGTAAGGATGCGAAGCCGCTCCTTAAACCTCGTGTGAACGAAAAGAGATGGAACGCGCGATACCGCACAGTGAGGAACACGTTGTGCGGAGGGTTTCTCTCCATTACGTCCTGTGTCATGGAGGTGGATGGGTCTTGCAATGTACGTGGGCTAGCCTCAGTAGCAGTAGTAGCCTGACACTGAATTCTGAGAAACAAGGCCATGTCAAACAGGCTTTCGCGCTAACATCGTGGTGCTTGAAGAAAGAAGCCTTTGGAGACATGTGCGTTGCTATATAAGGTAGGCGTCTTACACTCACCTCTCACGAAACCAAACTGTAGGGAACTAGTCTTTCCACTACCGCCTCCGGGGAAGAAGTTGGAAGAACTTTCCGACGTTCAAAGTGAAGGCACAAATGCTGGGCCGTCTACCACTGTTTGAGAGAGGAGTTGTGTCTCAAGCTCCTGTCAACCCAGATCTTGCTTCGGGAAGAGAGAAGCGTTTTCAGGACTTCGTGTGAAAGCGTAAGGACAATGCCATAGGCTGAATGGTGAAGGAAAATGTGGGTCGAATGCGACCACCAACTAACAAGTTGTCCCCTAGGGAGGTGTGTGTCTGGAAATGGGAGGAAGCGTAAGGAACGAGCTGTACACTTAAGTCTAAGAGACAATGCTGTGGAGGAGCCGTCCTTCGACTCCCCGCCTCCTTTCCTAAGGATCGAAGCAGCTTGACGCCGAGTGTGAACGGAAGCAGAGGAAAAGCCTGCTATACCTTACTCGGGGAACCACTTTGTATGGAGGGCTTCTCTCAATGAACACCACGGCTCACGACGCTAGAAGGGTTTTCAAACGTACGTGAGTTCGCCAAAGGAAAGCCACAGACTACACTGTGCGAAACAAGTCTGTGTCAAACCGCGCCTTCGAGCTTCCATCTGGCTTCACGGGGAAAACCTAGTCACAACATGAACGTGTGGAGCCCTAAACAGGCGGCGTGCACGTCGGTCTGAAGAAACACCACTGCAGAGAAACCGTGTTTCTCCCAACCTCTTCCCTGAAAATGGTAGTCTATTCCAAGGTAAGTGTGACAGCGCAAGCCATGTGCCCCATGCCTGCGCCACGGAAATAAGGAGTGGAGATTGTCTCTCCCGGTTCAAACCTTGTTCCGTGAGAAATGTTTTCAAGAGTACGAGAGAGAGCAGAGGGAAAAGGTCATGCCTTTAAGTCTGAGAAGGAAACCCTGGAAAGCCGTACGCCTACGTATGAGCGGCATTCTGGCGCGAACGTGTGAAGGCATAAAGAATGTGTCCTGGGACGGTGCTTGACAAACCCCTTGTGAAGAAGTCTTCCCTCAGCTATCATATGGTTTCAGGAAGATAAAAGTGTTTTCCGCCGTGGGCGCGAAGGCACGAGGGACGTGCCCTAGAGTGAGCTGTCCGTTTCGAATGTGCCGCCCGTCGTTCCACGAAGAAGGGTGAGTATGGAAATGTATGATGTGAGGAAGCATAGGGAAGATTGCCTACGGGTGTTTAACTCTAAGGACAAATCTAGAGGGTTGCCGTCCGTCGACGACCAGCTCTTTCCCTACGGATGGAAGCGCCGTGTTAAAGCTTAGGGCGAGAGAAAAGAGACGGAATGCGAGATACACCACAGTGGGGAACACGTTGTGTGGAGGGCTTCTCTCCACCAAAGTCTTGGGTCACGAATTTGGAAGGGCCTTCAAATGTACGTGAGCTAGCGTCAGCAGAGCCTTCCACTGAACTCAGAGAAACGAGGCCGCGTCAAACATGATTTCGTGCTAACCCCTTGGTTCGCGAAGCGCGAAGCCTTTTGAGATATGTGTGTGAGGGTCTTGCACTCACCTCTCAAGAAACAAAACGGTAGAGCAATAGTCTTCCCACTACCATCTACAGGGAAGAAGACGGAGGAAATGTCCCACGTTAAAAGTGAAGGCGCAAGTTACTGTGCCATAGAGCCCTGCTTGGGAAAGAACTTGTGTCGAAAGCTTCTCCCAACTCAGATCTTGTTTCGGGAAGATAGAAGCGCTGTCGGTACTTTGTGTGAAAACACAAGGAAAATGCCACACGCTGAATTGTGAAGAGAAATGTGGGTCGAACGTGACCACCAACACACTCGTTGTCCCCTAGAGAGGTGTGTGTCTGGAAGTGGGAGGAAGCGTAACGGACGTGCTATACACTTAACTCGAAGAAACAACGCTGTGGAGGTGCGGTCCTTCGACTGCCCTTCTTCTTTGCTAAGGAACGAAGCGGCTTGAAGCCAAGTGTGAAAGGAAACGGAGGGCAAGGAAGGGTGATATGCCTCACTCGCGGCACAACTTCTGATGGAGGGCTTTTCTCAACGAACACCATGTGTCACGAAGATAGAAGGGTTTGCGAAAGTATGTGACTTCGCCAAAGGAAAGGCATACACGAATCTCGGCGAACCACGTCTGTGTCGATCGCGACTTCGAGCTTCCATCTGGGTTCCCGAGGAACCCATAGTCACATAATGTATGTGTTGTATCCTACTGCAGAAACACCACTGCAGAGAAACCGTGCGTCTACTATCACCTTCCCTGAAACTGGTAGACTTTTGCAATGGAAGTGGGAAATCGCAAGGAATGTGCCCCGTGCCTGTGCCACGGAAGTAACTAGTGTAAATGTCTGTCGCGATTGGAATCCTGTTCCGTGAGAAGCGTTTCCAAGAGTATGAGAGAGAGCAGATGGAAAAGGTCATGGTTTGAAGCGTGAGAAGGAGACCCGTCAGGAAAGCCATACACGTAAGTCGGGGAAGCACTTTCGCGTGACATGGTGAAGGCATCTAGAATGTGCCCTGTGACGGTGCTCGAGAAACCACTTGTGAAGAAGGCTTCCCTCAACTGCCGTATCGTTTCCGTAGGAGGAAACTGTTTTCCGTAGTGGGTGTGAAGGCATAAGGGACGTAGACGAGACTTCGCTCTCCGCTTCGAAGGTGCCTGCCGTCGTTACACGAAGAAGGATGTGTATGGAAATGGATGACTGCGGAAGCATAAGGAAGATGGCATGCGTTTGTTTAACTCTAAGAACAAGTCTCGAGGGTTCCCGTCCTTCGACTACCATCTCTTCTCGTAAGGATGCGAAGCCGCTCCTTAAACCTCGTGTGAACGAAAAGAGATGGAACGCGCGATACCGCACAGTGAGGAACACGTTGTGCGGAGGGTTTCTCTCCATTACGTCCTGTGTCATGGAGGTGGATGGGTCTTGCAATGTACGTGGGCTAGCCTCAGTAGCAGTAGTAGCCTGACACTGAATTCTGAGAAACAAGGCCATGTCAAACAGGCTTTCGCGCTAACATCGTGGTGCTTGAAGAAAGAAGCCTTTGGAGACATGTGCGTTGCTATATAAGGTAGGCGTCTTACACTCACCTCTCACGAAACCAAACTGTAGGGAACTAGTCTTTCCACTACCGCCTCCGGGGAAGAAGTTGGAAGAACTTTCCGACGTTCAAAGTGAAGGCACAAATGCTGGGCCGTCTACCACTGTTTGAGAGAGGAGTTGTGTCTCAAGCTCCTGTCAACCCAGATCTTGCTTCGGGAAGAGAGAAGCGTTTTCAGGACTTCGTGTGAAAGCGTAAGGACAATGCCATAGGCGGAATGGTGAAGGAAAATGTGGGTCGAATGCGACCACCAACTAACAAGTTGTCCCCTAGGGAGGTGTGTGTCTGGAAATGGGAGGAAGCGTAAGGAACGAGCTGTACACTTAAGTCTAAGAGACAATGCTGTGGAGGAGCCGTCCTTCGACTCCCCGCCTCCTTTCCTAAGGATCGAAGCAGCTTGACGCCGAGTGTGAACGGAAGCAGAGGAAAAGCCTGCTATACCTTACTCGGGGAACCACTTTGTATGGAGGGCTTCTCTCAATGAACACCACGGCTCACGACGCTAGAAGGGTTTTCAAACGTACGTGAGTTCGCCAAAGGAAAGCCACAGACTACACTGTGCGAAACAAGTCTGTGTCAAACCGCGCCTTCGAGCTTCCATCTGGCTTCACGGGGAAAACCTAGTCACAACATGAACGTGTGGAGCCCTAAACAGGCGGCGTGCACGTCGGTCTGAAGAAACACCACTGCAGAGAAACCGTGTTTCTCCCAACCTCTTCCCTGAAAATGGTAGTCTATTCCAAGGTAAGTGTGACAGCGCAAGGCATGTGCCCCATGCCTGCGCCACGGAAATAAGGAGTGGAGATTGTCTCTCCCGGTTCAAACCTTGTTCCGTGAGAAATGTTTTCAAGAGTACGAGAGAGAGCAGAGGGAAAAGGTCATGCCTTTAAGTCTGAGAAGGAAACCCTGGAAAGCCGTACGCCTACGTATGAGCGGCATTCTGGCGCGAACGTGTGAAGGCATAAAGAATGTGTCCTGGGACGGTGCTTGACAAACCCCTTGTGAAGAAGTCTTCCCTCAGCTATCATATGGTTTCAGGAAGATAAAAGTGTTTTCCGCCGTGGGCGCGAAGGCACGAGGGACGTGCCCTAGAGTGAGCTGTCCGTTTCGAATGTGCCGCCCGTCGTTCCACGAAGAAGGGTGAGTATGGAAATGTATGATGTGAGGAAGCATAGGGAAGATTGCCTACGGGTGTTTAACTCTAAGGACAAATCTAGAGGGTTGCCGTCCGTCGACGACCAGCTCTTTCCCTACGGATGGAAGCGCCGTGTTAAAGCTTAGGGCGAGAGAAAAGAGACGGAATGCGAGATACACCACAGTGGGGAACACGTTGTGTGGAGGGCTTCTCTCCACCAAAGTCTCGGGTCACGAATTTGGAAGGGCCTTCAAATGTACGTGAGCTAGCGTCAGCAGAGCCTTCCACTGAACTCAGAGAAACGAGGCCGCGTCAAACATGATTTCGTGCTAACCCCTTGGTTCGCGAAGCGCGAAGCCTTTTGAGATATGTGTGTGAGGGTCTTGCACTCACCTCTCAAGAAACAAAACGGTAGAGCAATAGTCTTCCCACTACCATCTACAGGGAAGAAGACGGAGGAAATGTCCCACGTTAAAAGTGAAGGCGCAAGTTACTGTGCCATAGAGCCCTGCTTGGGAAAGAACTTGTGTCGAAAGCTTCTCCCAACTCAGATCTTGTTTCGGGAAGATAGAAGCGCTGTCGGTACTTTGTGTGAAAACACAAGGAAAATGCCACACGCTGAATTGTGAAGAGAAATGTGGGTCGAACGTGACCACCAACACACTCGTTGTCCCCTAGAGAGGTGTGTGTCTGGAAGTGGGAGGAAGCGTAACGGACGTGCTATACACTTAACTCCAAGAAACAACGCTGTGGAGGTGCGGTCCTTCGACTGCCCTTCTTCTTTGCTAAGGAACGAAGCGGCTTGAAGCCAAGTGTGAAAGGAAACGGAGGGCAAGGAAGGGTGATATGCCTCACTCGCGGCACAACTTCTGATGGAGGGCTTTTCTCAACGAACAGCATGTGTCACGAAGATAGAAGGGTTTGCGAAAGTATGTGACTTCGCCAAAGGAAAGGCATACACGAATCTCGGCGAACCACGTCTGTGTCGATCGCGACTTCGAGCTTACATCTGGGTTCCCGAGGAACCCATAGTCACATAATGTATGTGTTGTATCCTACTGCAGAAACACCACTGCAGAGAAACCGTGCGTCTACTATCACCTTCCCTGAAACTGGTAGACTTTTGCAATGGAAGTGGGAAATCGCAAGGAATGTGCCCCGTGCCTGTGCCACGGAAGTAACTAGTGTAAATGTCTGTCGCGATTGGAATCCTGTTCCGTGAGAAGCGTTTCCAAGAGTATGAGAGAGAGCAGATGGAAAAGGTCATGGTTTGAAGCGTGAGAAGGAGACCCGTCAGGAAAGCCATACACGTAAGTCGGGGAAGCACTTTCGCGTGACATGGTGAAGGCATCTAGAATGTGCCCTGTGACGGTGCTCGAGAAACCACTTGTGAAGAAGGCTTCCCTCAACTGCCGTATCGTTTCCGTAGGAGGAAACTGTTTTCCGTAGTGGGTGTGAAGGCATAAGGGACGTAGACGAGACTTCGCTCTCCGCTTCGAAGGTGCCTGCCGTCGTTACACGAAGAAGGATGTGTATGGAAATGGATGACTGCGGAAGCATAAGGAAGATGGCATGCGTTTGTTTAACTCTAAGAACAAGTCTCGAGGGTTCCCGTCCTTCGACTACCATCTCTTCTCGTAAGGATGCGAAGCCGCTCCTTAAACCTCGTGTGAACGAAAAGAGATGGAACGCGCGATACCGCACAGTGAGGAACACGTTGTGCGGAGGGTTTCTCTCCATTACGTCCTGTGTCATGGAGGTGGATGGGTCTTGCAATGTACGTGGGCTAGCCTCAGTAGCAGTAGTAGCCTGACACTGAATTCTGAGAAACAAGGCCATGTCAAACAGGCTTTCGCGCTAACATCGTGGTGCTTGAAGAAAGAAGCCTTTGGAGACATGTGCGTTGCTATATAAGGTAGGCGTCTTACACTCACCTCTCACGAAACCAAACTGTAGGGAACTAGTCTTTCCACTACCGCCTCCGGGGAAGAAGTTGGAAGAACTTTCCGACGTTCAAAGTGAAGGCACAAATGCTGGGCCGTCTACCACTGTTTGAGAGAGGAGTTGTGTCTCAAGCTCCTGTCAACCCAGATCTTGCTTCGGGAAGAGAGAAGCGTTTTCAGGACTTCGTGTGAAAGCGTAAGGACAATGCCATAGGCTGAATGGTGAAGGAAAATGTGGGTCGAATGCGACCACCAACTAACAAGTTGTCCCCTAGGGAGGTGTGTGTCTGGAAATGGGAGGAAGCGTAAGGAACGAGCTGTACACTTAAGTCTAAGAGACAATGCTGTGGAGGAGCCGTCCTTCGACTCCCCGCCTCCTTTCCTAAGGATCGAAGCAGCTTGACGCCGAGTGTGAACGGAAGCAGAGGAAAAGCCTGCTATACCTTACTCGGGGAACCACTTTGTATGGAGGGCTTCTCTCAATGAACACCACGGCTCACGACGCTAGAAGGGTTTTCAAACGTACGTGAGTTCGCCAAAGGAAAGCCACAGACTACACTGTGCGAAACAAGTCTGTGTCAAACCGCGCCTTCGAGCTTCCATCTGGCTTCACGGGGAAAACCTAGTCACAACATGAACGTGTGGAGCCCTAAACAGGCGGCGTGCACGTCGGTCTGAAGAAACACCACTGCAGAGAAACCGTGTTTCTCCCAACCTCTTCCCTGAAAATGGTAGTCTATTCCAAGGTAAGTGTGACAGCGCAAGGCATGTGCCCCATGCCTGCGCCACGGAAATAAGGAGTGGAGATTGTCTCTCCCGGTTCAAACCTTGTTCCGTGAGAAATGTTTTCAAGAGTACGAGAGAGAGCAGAGGGAAAAGGTCATGCCTTTAAGTCTGAGAAGGAAACCCTGGAAAGCCGTACGCCTACGTATGAGCGGCATTCTGGCGCGAACGTGTGAAGGCATAAAGAATGTGTCCTGGGACGGTGCTTGACAAACCCCTTGTGAAGAAGTCTTCCCTCAGCTATCATATGGTTTCAGGAAGATAAAAGTGTTTTCCGCCGTGGGCGCGAAGGCACGAGGGACGTGCCCTAGAGTGAGCTGTCCGTTTCGAATGTGCCGCCCGTCGTTCCACGAAGAAGGGTGAGTATGGAAATGTATGATGTGAGGAAGCATAGGGAAGATTGCCTACGGGTGTTTAACTCTAAGGACAAATCTAGAGGGTTGCCGTCCGTCGACGACCAGCTCTTTCCCTACGGATGGAAGCGCCGTGTTAAAGCTTAGGGCGAGAGAAAAGAGACGGAATGCGAGATACACCACAGTGGGGAACACGTTGTGTGGAGGGCTTCTCTCCACCAAAGTCTTGGGTCACGAATTTGGAAGGGCCTTCAAATGTACGTGAGCTAGCGTCAGCAGAGCCTTCCACTGAACTCAGAGAAACGAGGCCGCGTCAAACATGATTTCGTGCTAACCCCTTGGTTCGCGAAGCGCGAAGCCTTTTGAGATATGTGTGTGAGGGTCTTGCACTCACCTCTCAAGAAACAAAACGGTAGAGCAATAGTCTTCCCACTACCATCTACAGGGAAGAAGACGGAGGAAATGTCCCACGTTAAAAGTGAAGGCGCAAGTTACTGTGCCATAGAGCCCTGCTTGGGAAAGAACTTGTGTCGAAAGCTTCTCCCAACTCAGATCTTGTTTCGGGAAGATAGAAGCGCTGTCGGTACTTTGTGTGAAAACACAAGGAAAATGCCACACGCTGAATTGTGAAGAGAAATGTGGGTCGAACGTGACCACCAACACACTCGTTGTCCCCTAGAGAGGTGTGTGTCTGGAAGTGGGAGGAAGCGTAACGGACGTGCTATACACTTAACTCCAAGAAACAACGCTGTGGAGGTGCGGTCCTTCGACTGCCCTTCTTCTTTGCTAAGGAACGAAGCGGCTTGAAGCCAAGTGTGAAAGGAAACGGAGGGCAAGGAAGGGTGATATACCTCACTCGCGGCACAACTTCTGATGGAGGGCTTTTCTCAACGAACACCATGTGTCACGAAGATAGAAGGGTTTGCGAAAGTATGTGACTTCGCCAAAGGAAAGGCATACACGAATCTCGGCGAACCACGTCTGTGTCGATCGCGACTTCGAGCTTCCATCTGGGTTCCCGAGGAACCCATAGTCACATAATGTATGTGTTGTATCCTACTGCAGAAACACCACTGCAGAGAAACCGTGCGTCTACTATCACCTTCCCTGAAACTGGTAGACTTTTGCAATGGAAGTGGGAAATCGCAAGGAATGTGCCCCGTGCCTGTGCCACGGAAGTAACTAGTGTAAATGTCTGTCGCGATTGGAATCCTGTTCCGTGAGAAGCGTTTCCAAGAGTATGAGAGAGAGCAGATGGAAAAGGTCATGGTTTGAAGCGTGAGAAGGAGACCCGTCAGGAAAGCCATACACGTAAGTCGGGGAAGCACTTTCGCGTGACATGGTGAAGGCATCTAGAATGTGCCCTGTGACGGTGCTCGAGAAACCACTTGTGAAGAAGGCTTCCCTCAACTGCCGTATCGTTTCCGTAGGAGGAAACTGTTTTCCGTAGTGGGTGTGAAGGCATAAGGGACGTAGACGAGACTTCGCTCTCCGCTTCGAAGGTGCCTGCCGTCGTTACACGAAGAAGGATGTGTATGGAAATGGATGACTGCGGAAGCATAAGGAAGATGGCATGCGTTTGTTTAACTCTAAGAACAAGTCTCGAGGGTTCCCGTCCTTCGACTACCATCTCTTCTCGTAAGGATGCGAAGCCGCTCCTTAAACCTCGTGTGAACGAAAAGAGATGGAACGCGCGATACCGCACAGTGAGGAACACGTTGTGCGGAGGGTTTCTCTCCATTACGTCCTGTGTCATGGAGGTGGATGGGTCTTGCAATGTACGTGGGCTAGCCTCAGTAGCAGTAGTAGCCTGACACTGAATTCTGAGAAACAAGGCCATGTCAAACAGGCTTTCGCGCTAACATCGTGGTGCTTGAAGAAAGAAGCCTTTGGAGACATGTGCGTTGCTATATAAGGTAGGCGTCTTACACTCACCTCTCACGAAACCAAACTGTAGGGAACTAGTCTTTCCACTACCGCCTCCGGGGAAGAAGTTGGAAGAACTTTCCGACGTTCAAAGTGAAGGCACAAATGCTGGGCCGTCTACCACTGTTTGAGAGAGGAGTTGTGTCTCAAGCTCCTGTCAACCCAGATCTTGCTTCGGGAAGAGAGAAGCGTTTTCAGGACTTCGTGTGAAAGCGTAAGGACAATGCCATAGGCTGAATGGTGAAGGAAAATGTGGGTCGAATGCGACCACCAACTAACAAGTTGTCCCCTAGGGAGGTGTGTGTCTGGAAATGGGAGGAAGCGTAAGGAACGAGCTGTACACTTAAGTCTAAGAGACAATGCTGTGGAGGAGCCGTCCTTCGACTCCCCGCCTCCTTTCCTAAGGATCGAAGCAGCTTGACGCCGAGTGTGAACGGAAGCAGAGGAAAAGCCTGCTATACCTTACTCGGGGAACCACTTTGTATGGAGGGCTTCTCTCAATGAACACCACGGCTCACGACGCTAGAAGGGTTTTCAAACGTACGTGAGTTCGCCAAAGGAAAGCCACAGACTACACTGTGCGAAACAAGTCTGTGTCAAACCGCGCCTTCGAGCTTCCATCTGGCTTCACGGGGAAAACCTAGTCACAACATGAACGTGTGGAGCCCTAAACAGGCGGCGTGCACGTCGGTCTGAAGAAACACCACTGCAGAGAAACCGTGTTTCTCCCAACCTCTTCCCTGAAAATGGTAGTCTATTCCAAGGTAAGTGTGACAGCGCAAGGCATGTGCCCCATGCCTGCGCCACGGAAATAAGGAGTGGAGATTGTCTCTCCCGGTTCAAACCTTGTTCCGTGAGAAATGTTTTCAAGAGTACGAGAGAGAGCAGAGGGAAAAGGTCATGCCTTTAAGTCTGAGAAGGAAACCCTGGAAAGCCGTACGCCTACGTATGAGCGGCATTCTGGCGCGAACGTGTGAAGGCATAAAGAATGTGTCCTGGGACGGTGCTTGACAAACCCCTTGTGAAGAAGTCTTCCCTCAGCTATCATATGGTTTCAGGAAGATAAAAGTGTTTTCCGCCGTGGGCGCGAAGGCACGAGGGACGTGCCCTAGAGTGAGCTGTCCGTTTCGAATGTGCCGCCCGTCGTTCCACGAAGAAGGGTGAGTATGGAAATGTATGATGTGAGGAAGCATAGGGAAGATTGCCTACGGGTGTTTAACTCTAAGGACAAATCTAGAGGGTTGCCGTCCGTCGACGACCAGCTCTTTCCCTACGGATGGAAGCGCCGTGTTAAAGCTTAGGGCGAGAGAAAAGAGACGGAATGCGAGATACACCACAGTGGGGAACACGTTGTGTGGAGGGCTTCTCTCCACCAAAGTCTTGGGTCACGAATTTGGAAGGGCCTTCAAATGTACGTGAGCTAGCGTCAGCAGAGCCTTCCACTGAACTCAGAGAAACGAGGCCGCGTCAAACATGATTTCGTGCTAACCCCTTGGTTCGCGAAGCGCGAAGCCTTTTGAGATATGTGTGTGAGGGTCTTGCACTCGCCTCTCAAGAAACAAAACGGTAGAGCAATAGTCTTCCCACTACCATCTACAGGGAAGAAAACGGAGGAAATGTCCCACGTTAAAAGTGAAGGCGCAAGTTACTGTGCCATAGAGCCCTGCTTGGGAAAGAACTTGTGTCGAAAGCTTCTCCCAACTCAGATCTTGTTTCGGGAAGATAGAAGCGCTGTCGGTACTTTGTGTGAAAACACAAGGAAAATGCCACACGCTGAATTGTGAAGAGAAATGTGGGTCGAACGTGACCACCAACACACTCGTTGTCCCCTAGAGAGGTGTGTGTCTGGAAGTGGGAGGAAGCGTAACGGACGTGCTATACACTTAACTCCAAGAAACAACGCTGTGGAGGTGCGGTCCTTCGACTGCCCTTCTTCTTTGCTAAGGAACGAAGCGGCTTGAAGCCAAGTGTGAAAGGAAACGGAGGGCAAGGAAGGGTGATATACCTCACTCGCGGCACAACTTCTGATGGAGGGCTTTTCTCAACGAACACCATGTGTCACGAAGATAGAAGGGTTTGCGAAAGTATGTGACTTCGCCAAAGGAAAGGCATACACGAATCTCGGCGAACCACGTCTGTGTCGATCGCGACTTCGAGCTTCCATCTGGGTTCCCGAGGAACCCATAGTCACATAATGTATGTGTTGTATCCTACTGCAGAAACACCACTGCAGAGAAACCGTGCGTCTACTATCACCTTCCCTGAAACTGGTAGACTTTTGCAATGGAAGTGGGAAATCGCAAGGAATGTGCCCCGTGCCTGTGCCACGGAAGTAACTAGTGTAAATGTCTGTCGCGATTGGAATCCTGTTCCGTGAGAAGCGTTTCCAAGAGTATGAGAGAGAGCAGATGGAAAAGGTCATGGTTTGAAGCGTGAGAAGGAGACCCGTCAGGAAAGCCATACACGTAAGTCGGGGAAGCACTTTCGCGTGACATGGTGAAGGCATCTAGAATGTGCCCTGTGACGGTGCTCGAGAAACCACTTGTGAAGAAGGCTTCCCTCAACTGCCGTATCGTTTCCGTAGGAGGAAACTGTTTTCCGTAGTGGGTGTGAAGGCATAAGGGACGTAGACGAGACTTCGCTCTCCGCTTCGAAGGTGCCTGCCGTCGTTACACGAAGAAGGATGTGTATGGAAATGGATGACTGCGGAAGCATAAGGAAGATGGCATGCGTTTGTTTAACTCTAAGAACAAGTCTCGAGGGTTCCCGTCCTTCGACTACCATCTCTTCTCGTAAGGATGCGAAGCCGCTCCTTAAACCTCGTGTGAACGAAAAGAGATGGAACGCGCGATACCGCACAGTGAGGAACACGTTGTGCGGAGGGTTTCTCTCCATTACGTCCTGTGTCATGGAGGTGGATGGGTCTTGCAATGTACGTGGGCTAGCCTCAGTAGCAGTAGTAGCCTGACACTGAATTCTGAGAAACAAGGCCATGTCAAACAGGCTTTCGCGCTAACATCGTGGTGCTTGAAGAAAGAAGCCTTTGGAGACATGTGCGTTGCTATATAAGGTAGGCGTCTTACACTCACCTCTCACGAAACCAAACTGTAGGGAACTAGTCTTTCCACTACCGCCTCCGGGGAAGAAGTTGGAAGAACTTTCCGACGTTCAAAGTGAAGGCACAAATGCTGGGCCGTCTACCACTGTTTGAGAGAGGAGTTGTGTCTCAAGCTCCTGTCAACCCAGATCTTGCTTCGGGAAGAGAGAAGCGTTTTCAGGACTTCGTGTGAAAGCGTAAGGACAATGCCATAGGCTGAATGGTGAAGGAAAATGTGGGTCGAATGCGACCACCAACTAACAAGTTGTCCCCTAGGGAGGTGTGTGTCTGGAAATGGGAGGAAGCGTAAGGAACGAGCTGTACACTTAAGTCTAAGAGACAATGCTGTGGAGGAGCCGTCCTTCGACTCCCCGCCTCCTTTCCTAAGGATCGAAGCAGCTTGACGCCGAGTGTGAACGGAAGCAGAGGAAAAGCCTGCTATACCTTACTCGGGGAACCACTTTGTATGGAGGGCTTCTCTCAATGAACACCACGGCTCACGACGCTAGAAGGGTTTTCAAACGTACGTGAGTTCGCCAAAGGAAAGCCACAGACTACACTGTGCGAAACAAGTCTGTGTCAAACCGCGCCTTCGAGCTTCCATCTGGCTTCACGGGGAAAACCTAGTCACAACATGAACGTGTGGAGCCCTAAACAGGCGGCGTGCACGTCGGTCTGAAGAAACACCACTGCAGAGAAACCGTGTTTCTCCCAACCTCTTCCCTGAAAATGGTAGTCTATTCCAAGGTAAGTGTGACAGCGCAAGGCATGTGCCCCATGCCTGCGCCACGGAAATAAGGAGTGGAGATTGTCTCTCCCGGTTCAAACCTTGTTCCGTGAGAAATGTTTTCAAGAGTACGAGAGAGAGCAGAGGGAAAAGGTCATGCCTTTAAGTCTGAGAAGGAAACCCTGGAAAGCCGTACGCCTACGTATGAGCGGCATTCTGGCGCGAACGTGTGAAGGCATAAAGAATGTGTCCTGGGACGGTGCTTGACAAACCCCTTGTGAAGAAGTCTTCCCTCAGCTATCATATGGTTTCAGGAAGATAAAAGTGTTTTCCGCCGTGGGCGCGAAGGCACGAGGGACGTGCCCTAGAGTGAGCTGTCCGTTTCGAATGTGCCGCCCGTCGTTCCACGAAGAAGGGTGAGTATGGAAATGTATGATGTGAGGAAGCATAGGGAAGATTGCCTACGGGTGTTTAACTCTAAGGACAAATCTAGAGGGTTGCCGTCCGTCGACGACCAGCTCTTTCCCTACGGATGGAAGCGCCGTGTTAAAGCTTAGGGCGAGAGAAAAGAGACGGAATGCGAGATACACCACAGTGGGGAACACGTTGTGTGGAGGGCTTCTCTCCACCAAAGTCTTGGGTCACGAATTTGGAAGGGCCTTCAAATGTACGTGAGCTAGCGTCAGCAGAGCCTTCCACTGAACTCAGAGAAACGAGGCCGCGTCAAACATGATTTCGTGCTAACCCCTTGGTTCGCGAAGCGCGAAGCCTTTTGAGATATGTGTGTGAGGGTCTTGCACTCACCTCTCAAGAAACAAAACGGTAGAGCAATAGTCTTCCCACTACCATCTACAGGGAAGAAGACGGAGGAAATGTCCCACGTTAAAAGTGAAGGCGCAAGTTACTGTGCCATAGAGCCCTGCTTGGGAAAGAACTTGTGTCGAAAGCTTCTCCCAACTCAGATCTTGTTTCGGGAAGATAGAAGCGCTGTCGGTACTTTGTGTGAAAACACAAGGAAAATGCCACACGCTGAATTGTGAAGAGAAATGTGGGTCGAACGTGACCACCAACACACTCGTTGTCCCCTAGAGAGGTGTGTGTCTGGAAGTGGGAGGAAGCGTAACGGACGTGCTATACACTTAACTCCAAGAAACAACGCTGTGGAGGTGCGGTCCTTCGACTGCCCTTCTTCTTTGCTAAGGAACGAAGCGGCTTGAAGCCAAGTGTGAAAGGAAACGGAGGGCAAGGAAGGGTGATATACCTCACTCGCGGCACAACTTCTGATGGAGGGCTTTTCTCAACGAACACCATGTGTCACGAAGATAGAAGGGTTTGCGAAAGTATGTGACTTCGCCAAAGGAAAGGCATACACGAATCTCGGCGAACCACGTCTGTGTCGATCGCGACTTCGAGCTTCCATCTGGGTTCCCGAGGAACCCATAGTCACATAATGTATGTGTTGTATCCTACTGCAGAAACACCACTGCAGAGAAACCGTGCGTCTACTATCACCTTCCCTGAAACTGGTAGACTTTTGCAATGGAAGTGGGAAATCGCAAGGAATGTGCCCCGTGCCTGTGCCACGGAAGTAACTAGTGTAAATGTCTGTCGCGATTGGAATCCTGTTCCGTGAGAAGCGTTTCCAAGAGTATGAGAGAGAGCAGATGGAAAAGGTCATGGTTTGAAGCGTGAGAAGGAGACCCGTCAGGAAAGCCATACACGTAAGTCGGGGAAGCACTTTCGCGTGACATGGTGAAGGCATCTAGAATGTGCCCTGTGACGGTGCTCGAGAAACCACTTGTGAAGAAGGCTTCCCTCAACTGCCGTATCGTTTCCGTAGGAGGAAACTGTTTTCCGTAGTGGGTGTGAAGGCATAAGGGACGTAGACGAGACTTCGCTCTCCG
This sequence comes from Eumetopias jubatus, assembly GCF_037043125.1. Classification (NCBI taxonomy): domain Eukaryota; kingdom Metazoa; phylum Chordata; class Mammalia; order Carnivora; family Otariidae; genus Eumetopias; species Eumetopias jubatus. Next base: position 81,805 of record NW_028275027.1, read on the forward strand.
CTTCGAAGGTGCCTGCCGTCGTTACACGAAGAAGGATGTGTATGGAAATGGATGACTGCGGAAGCATAAGGAAGATGGCATGCGTTTGTTTAACTCTAAGAACAAGTCTCGAGGGTTCCCGTCCTTCGACTACCATCTCTTCTCGTAAGGATGCGAAGCCGCTCCTTAAACCTCGTGTGAACGAAAAGAGATGGAACGCGCGATACCGCACAGTGAGGAACACGTTGTGCGGAGGGTTTCTCTCCATTACGTCCTGTGTCATGGAGGTGGATGGGTCTTGCAATGTACGTGGGCTAGCCTCAGTAGCAGTAGTAGCCTGACACTGAATTCTGAGAAACAAGGCCATGTCAAACAGGCTTTCGCGCTAACATCGTGGTGCTTGAAGAAAGAAGCCTTTGGAGACATGTGCGTTGCTATATAAGGTAGGCGTCTTACACTCACCTCTCACGAAACCAAACTGTAGGGAACTAGTCTTTCCACTACCGCCTCCGGGGAAGAAGTTGGAAGAACTTTCCGACGTTCAAAGTGAAGGCACAAATGCTGGGCCGTCTACCACTGTTTGAGAGAGGAGTTGTGTCTCAAGCTCCTGTCAACCCAGATCTTGCTTCGGGAAGAGAGAAGCGTTTTCAGGACTTCGTGTGAAAGCGTAAGGACAATGCCATAGGCTGAATGGTGAAGGAAAATGTGGGTCGAATGCGACCACCAACTAACAAGTTGTCCCCTAGGGAGGTGTGTGTCTGGAAATGGGAGGAAGCGTAAGGAACGAGCTGTACACTTAAGTCTAAGAGACAATGCTGTGGAGGAGCCGTCCTTCGACTCCCCGCCTCCTTTCCTAAGGATCGAAGCAGCTTGACGCCGAGTGTGAACGGAAGCAGAGGAAAAGCCTGCTATACCTTACTCGGGGAACCACTTTGTATGGAGGGCTTCTCTCAATGAACACCACGGCTCACGACGCTAGAAGGGTTTTCAAACGTACGTGAGTTCGCCAAAGGAAAGCCACAGACTACACTGTGCGAAACAAGTCTGTGTCAAACCGCGCCTTCGAGCTTCCATCTGGCTTCACGGGGAAAACCTAGTCACAACATGAACGTGTGGAGCCCTAAACAGGCGGCGTGCACGTCGGTCTGAAGAAACACCACTGCAGAGAAACCGTGTTTCTCCCAACCTCTTCCCTGAAAATGGTAGTCTATTCCAAGGTAAGTGTGACAGCGCAAGCCATGTGCCCCATGCCTGCGCCACGGAAATAAGGAGTGGAGATTGTCTCTCCCGGTTCAAACCTTGTTCCGTGAGAAATGTTTTCAAGAGTACGAGAGAGAGCAGAGGGAAAAGGTCATGCCTTTAAGTCTGAGAAGGAAACCCTGGAAAGCCGTACGCCTACGTATGAGCGGCATTCTGGCGCGAACGTGTGAAGGCATAAAGAATGTGTCCTGGGACGGTGCTTGACAAACCCCTTGTGAAGAAGTCTTCCCTCAGCTATCATATGGTTTCAGGAAGATAAAAGTGTTTTCCGCCGTGGGCGCGAAGGCACGAGGGACGTGCCCTAGAGTGAGCTGTCCGTTTCGAATGTGCCGCCCGTCGTTCCACGAAGAAGGGTGAGTATGGAAATGTATGATGTGAGGAAGCATAGGGAAGATTGCCTACGGGTGTTTAACTCTAAGGACAAATCTAGAGGGTTGCCGTCCGTCGACGACCAGCTCTTTCCCTACGGATGGAAGCGCCGTGTTAAAGCTTAGGGCGAGAGAAAAGAGACGGAATGCGAGATACACCACAGTGGGGAACACGTTGTGTGGAGGGCTTCTCTCCACCAAAGTCTTGGGTCACGAATTTGGAAGGGCCTTCAAATGTACGTGAGCTAGCGTCAGCAGAGCCTTCCACTGAACTCAGAGAAACGAGGCCGCGTCAAACATGATTTCGTGCTAACCCCTTGGTTCGCGAAGCGCGAAGCCTTTTGAGATATGTGTGTGAGGGTCTTGCACTCACCTCTCAAGAAACAAAACGGTAGAGCAATAGTCTTCCCACTACCATCTACAGGGAAGAAGACGGAGGAAATGTCCCACGTTAAAAGTGAAGGCGCAAGTTACTGTGCCATAGAGCCCTGCTTGGGAAAGAACTTGTGTCGAAAGCTTCTCCCAACTCAGATCTTGTTTCGGGAAGATAGAAGCGCTGTCGGTACTTTGTGTGAAAACACAAGGAAAATGCCACACGCTGAATTGTGAAGAGAAATGTGGGTCGAACGTGACCACCAACACACTCGTTGTCCCCTAGAGAGGTGTGTGTCTGGAAGTGGGAGGAAGCGTAACGGACGTGCTATACACTTAACTCGAAGAAACAACGCTGTGGAGGTGCGGTCCTTCGACTGCCCTTCTTCTTTGCTAAGGAACGAAGCGGCTTGAAGCCAAGTGTGAAAGGAAACGGAGGGCAAGGAAGGGTGATATGCCTCACTCGCGGCACAACTTCTGATGGAGGGCTTTTCTCAACGAACACCATGTGTCACGAAGATAGAAGGGTTTGCGAAAGTATGTGACTTCGCCAAAGGAAAGGCATACACGAATCTCGGCGAACCACGTCTGTGTCGATCGCGACTTCGAGCTTCCATCTGGGTTCCCGAGGAACCCATAGTCACATAATGTATGTGTTGTATCCTACTGCAGAAACACCACTGCAGAGAAACCGTGCGTCTACTATCACCTTCCCTGAAACTGGTAGACTTTTGCAATGGAAGTGGGAAATCGCAAGGAATGTGCCCCGTGCCTGTGCCACGGAAGTAACTAGTGTAAATGTCTGTCGCGATTGGAATCCTGTTCCGTGAGAAGCGTTTCCAAGAGTATGAGAGAGAGCAGATGGAAAAGGTCATGGTTTGAAGCGTGAGAAGGAGACCCGTCAGGAAAGCCATACACGTAAGTCGGGGAAGCACTTTCGCGTGACATGGTGAAGGCATCTAGAATGTGCCCTGTGACGGTGCTCGAGAAACCACTTGTGAAGAAGGCTTCCCTCAACTGCCGTATCGTTTCCGTAGGAGGAAACTGTTTTCCGTAGTGGGTGTGAAGGCATAAGGGACGTAGACGAGACTTCGCTCTCCGCTTCGAAGGTGCCTGCCGTCGTTACACGAAGAAGGATGTGTATGGAAATGGATGACTGCGGAAGCATAAGGAAGATGGCATGCGTTTGTTTAACTCTAAGAACAAGTCTCGAGGGTTCCCGTCCTTCGACTACCATCTCTTCTCGTAAGGATGCGAAGCCGCTCCTTAAACCTCGTGTGAACGAAAAGAGATGGAACGCGCGATACCGCACAGTGAGGAACACGTTGTGCGGAGGGTTTCTCTCCATTACGTCCTGTGTCATGGAGGTGGATGGGTCTTGCAATGTACGTGGGCTAGCCTCAGTAGCAGTAGTAGCCTGACACTGAATTCTGAGAAACAAGGCCATGTCAAACAGGCTTTCGCGCTAACATCGTGGTGCTTGAAGAAAGAAGCCTTTGGAGACATGTGCGTTGCTATATAAGGTAGGCGTCTTACACTCACCTCTCACGAAACCAAACTGTAGGGAACTAGTCTTTCCACTACCGCCTCCGGGGAAGAAGTTGGAAGAACTTTCCGACGTTCAAAGTGAAGGCACAAATGCTGGGCCGTCTACCACTGTTTGAGAGAGGAGTTGTGTCTCAAGCTCCTGTCAACCCAGATCTTGCTTCGGGAAGAGAGAAGCGTTTTCAGGACTTCGTGTGAAAGCGTAAGGACAATGCCATAGGCGGAATGGTGAAGGAAAATGTGGGTCGAATGCGACCACCAACTAACAAGTTGTCCCCTAGGGAGGTGTGTGTCTGGAAATGGGAGGAAGCGTAAGGAACGAGCTGTACACTTAAGTCTAAGAGACAATGCTGTGGAGGAGCCGTCCTTCGACTCCCCGCCTCCTTTCCTAAGGATCGAAGCAGCTTGACGCCGAGTGTGAACGGAAGCAGAGGAAAAGCCTGCTATACCTTACTCGGGGAACCACTTTGTATGGAGGGCTTCTCTCAATGAACACCACGGCTCACGACGCTAGAAGGGTTTTCAAACGTACGTGAGTTCGCCAAAGGAAAGCCACAGACTACACTGTGCGAAACAAGTCTGTGTCAAACCGCGCCTTCGAGCTTCCATCTGGCTTCACGGGGAAAACCTAGTCACAACATGAACGTGTGGAGCCCTAAACAGGCGGCGTGCACGTCGGTCTGAAGAAACACCACTGCAGAGAAACCGTGTTTCTCCCAACCTCTTCCCTGAAAATGGTAGTCTATTCCAAGGTAAGTGTGACAGCGCAAGGCATGTGCCCCATGCCTGCGCCACGGAAATAAGGAGTGGAGATTGTCTCTCCCGGTTCAAACCTTGTTCCGTGAGAAATGTTTTCAAGAGTACGAGAGAGAGCAGAGGGAAAAGGTCATGCCTTTAAGTCTGAGAAGGAAACCCTGGAAAGCCGTACGCCTACGTATGAGCGGCATTCTGGCGCGAACGTGTGAAGGCATAAAGAATGTGTCCTGGGACGGTGCTTGACAAACCCCTTGTGAAGAAGTCTTCCCTCAGCTATCATATGGTTTCAGGAAGATAAAAGTGTTTTCCGCCGTGGGCGCGAAGGCACGAGGGACGTGCCCTAGAGTGAGCTGTCCGTTTCGAATGTGCCGCCCGTCGTTCCACGAAGAAGGGTGAGTATGGAAATGTATGATGTGAGGAAGCATAGGGAAGATTGCCTACGGGTGTTTAACTCTAAGGACAAATCTAGAGGGTTGCCGTCCGTCGACGACCAGCTCTTTCCCTACGGATGGAAGCGCCGTGTTAAAGCTTAGGGCGAGAGAAAAGAGACGGAATGCGAGATACACCACAGTGGGGAACACGTTGTGTGGAGGGCTTCTCTCCACCAAAGTCTCGGGTCACGAATTTGGAAGGGCCTTCAAATGTACGTGAGCTAGCGTCAGCAGAGCCTTCCACTGAACTCAGAGAAACGAGGCCGCGTCAAACATGATTTCGTGCTAACCCCTTGGTTCGCGAAGCGCGAAGCCTTTTGAGATATGTGTGTGAGGGTCTTGCACTCACCTCTCAAGAAACAAAACGGTAGAGCAATAGTCTTCCCACTACCATCTACAGGGAAGAAGACGGAGGAAATGTCCCACGTTAAAAGTGAAGGCGCAAGTTACTGTGCCATAGAGCCCTGCTTGGGAAAGAACTTGTGTCGAAAGCTTCTCCCAACTCAGATCTTGTTTCGGGAAGATAGAAGCGCTGTCGGTACTTTGTGTGAAAACACAAGGAAAATGCCACACGCTGAATTGTGAAGAGAAATGTGGGTCGAACGTGACCACCAACACACTCGTTGTCCCCTAGAGAGGTGTGTGTCTGGAAGTGGGAGGAAGCGTAACGGACGTGCTATACACTTAACTCCAAGAAACAACGCTGTGGAGGTGCGGTCCTTCGACTGCCCTTCTTCTTTGCTAAGGAACGAAGCGGCTTGAAGCCAAGTGTGAAAGGAAACGGAGGGCAAGGAAGGGTGATATGCCTCACTCGCGGCACAACTTCTGATGGAGGGCTTTTCTCAACGAACAGCATGTGTCACGAAGATAGAAGGGTTTGCGAAAGTATGTGACTTCGCCAAAGGAAAGGCATACACGAATCTCGGCGAACCACGTCTGTGTCGATCGCGACTTCGAGCTTACATCTGGGTTCCCGAGGAACCCATAGTCACATAATGTATGTGTTGTATCCTACTGCAGAAACACCACTGCAGAGAAACCCTGCGTCTACTATCACCTTCCCTGAAACTGGTAGACTTTTGCAATGGAAGTGGGAAATCGCAAGGAATGTGCCCCGTGCCTGTGCCACGGAAGTAACTAGTGTAAATGTCTGTCGCGATTGGAATCCTGTTCCGTGAGAAGCGTTTCCAAGAGTATGAGAGAGAGCAGATGGAAAAGGTCATGGTTTGAAGCGTGAGAAGGAGACCCGTCAGGAAAGCCATACACGTAAGTCGGGGAAGCACTTTCGCGTGACATGGTGAAGGCATCTAGAATGTGCCCTGTGACGGTGCTCGAGAAACCACTTGTGAAGAAGGCTTCCCTCAACTGCCGTATCGTTTCCGTAGGAGGAAACTGTTTTCCGTAGTGGGTGTGAAGGCATAAGGGACGTAGACGAGACTTCGCTCTCCGCTTCGAAGGTGCCTGCCGTCGTTACACGAAGAAGGATGTGTATGGAAATGGATGACTGCGGAAGCATAAGGAAGATGGCATGCGTTTGTTTAACTCTAAGAACAAGTCTCGAGGGTTCCCGTCCTTCGACTACCATCTCTTCTCGTAAGGATGCGAAGCCGCTCCTTAAACCTCGTGTGAACGAAAAGAGATGGAACGCGCGATACCGCACAGTGAGGAACACGTTGTGCGGAGGGTTTCTCTCCATTACGTCCTGTGTCATGGAGGTGGATGGGTCTTGCAATGTACGTGGGCTAGCCTCAGTAGCAGTAGTAGCCTGACACTGAATTCTGAGAAACAAGGCCATGTCAAACAGGCTTTCGCGCTAACATCGTGGTGCTTGAAGAAAGAAGCCTTTGGAGACATGTGCGTTGCTATATAAGGTAGGCGTCTTACACTCACCTCTCACGAAACCAAACTGTAGGGAACTAGTCTTTCCACTACCGCCTCCGGGGAAGAAGTTGGAAGAACTTTCCGACGTTCAAAGTGAAGGCACAAATGCTGGGCCGTCTACCACTGTTTGAGAGAGGAGTTGTGTCTCAAGCTCCTGTCAACCCAGATCTTGCTTCGGGAAGAGAGAAGCGTTTTCAGGACTTCGTGTGAAAGCGTAAGGACAATGCCATAGGCTGAATGGTGAAGGAAAATGTGGGTCGAATGCGACCACCAACTAACAAGTTGTCCCCTAGGGAGGTGTGTGTCTGGAAATGGGAGGAAGCGTAAGGAACGAGCTGTACACTTAAGTCTAAGAGACAATGCTGTGGAGGAGCCGTCCTTCGACTCCCCGCCTCCTTTCCTAAGGATCGAAGCAGCTTGACGCCGAGTGTGAACGGAAGCAGAGGAAAAGCCTGCTATACCTTACTCGGGGAACCACTTTGTATGGAGGGCTTCTCTCAATGAACACCACGGCTCACGACGCTAGAAGGGTTTTCAAACGTACGTGAGTTCGCCAAAGGAAAGCCACAGACTACACTGTGCGAAACAAGTCTGTGTCAAACCGCGCCTTCGAGCTTCCATCTGGCTTCACGGGGAAAACCTAGTCACAACATGAACGTGTGGAGCCCTAAACAGGCGGCGTGCACGTCGGTCTGAAGAAACACCACTGCAGAGAAACCGTGTTTCTCCCAACCTCTTCCCTGAAAATGGTAGTCTATTCCAAGGTAAGTGTGACAGCGCAAGGCATGTGCCCCATGCCTGCGCCACGGAAATAAGGAGTGGAGATTGTCTCTCCCGGTTCAAACCTTGTTCCGTGAGAAATGTTTTCAAGAGTACGAGAGAGAGCAGAGGGAAAAGGTCATGCCTTTAAGTCTGAGAAGGAAACCCTGGAAAGCCGTACGCCTACGTATGAGCGGCATTCTGGCGCGAACGTGTGAAGGCATAAAGAATGTGTCCTGGGACGGTGCTTGACAAACCCCTTGTGAAGAAGTCTTCCCTCAGCTATCATATGGTTTCAGGAAGATAAAAGTGTTTTCCGCCGTGGGCGCGAAGGCACGAGGGACGTGCCCTAGAGTGAGCTGTCCGTTTCGAATGTGCCGCCCGTCGTTCCACGAAGAAGGGTGAGTATGGAAATGTATGATGTGAGGAAGCATAGGGAAGATTGCCTACGGGTGTTTAACTCTAAGGACAAATCTAGAGGGTTGCCGTCCGTCGACGACCAGCTCTTTCCCTACGGATGGAAGCGCCGTGTTAAAGCTTAGGGCGAGAGAAAAGAGACGGAATGCGAGATACACCACAGTGGGGAACACGTTGTGTGGAGGGCTTCTCTCCACCAAAGTCTTGGGTCACGAATTTGGAAGGGCCTTCAAATGTACGTGAGCTAGCGTCAGCAGAGCCTTCCACTGAACTCAGAGAAACGAGGCCGCGTCAAACATGATTTCGTGCTAACCCCTTGGTTCGCGAAGCGCGAAGCCTTTTGAGATATGTGTGTGAGGGTCTTGCACTCACCTCTCAAGAAACAAAACGGTAGAGCAATAGTCTTCCCACTACCATCTACAGGGAAGAAGACGGAGGAAATGTCCCACGTTAAAAGTGAAGGCGCAAGTTACTGTGCCATAGAGCCCTGCTTGGGAAAGAACTTGTGTCGAAAGCTTCTCCCAACTCAGATCTTGTTTCGGGAAGATAGAAGCGCTGTCGGTACTTTGTGTGAAAACACAAGGAAAATGCCACACGCTGAATTGTGAAGAGAAATGTGGGTCGAACGTGACCACCAACACACTCGTTGTCCCCTAGAGAGGTGTGTGTCTGGAAGTGGGAGGAAGCGTAACGGACGTGCTATACACTTAACTCCAAGAAACAACGCTGTGGAGGTGCGGTCCTTCGACTGCCCTTCTTCTTTGCTAAGGAACGAAGCGGCTTGAAGCCAAGTGTGAAAGGAAACGGAGGGCAAGGAAGGGTGATATACCTCACTCGCGGCACAACTTCTGATGGAGGGCTTTTCTCAACGAACACCATGTGTCACGAAGATAGAAGGGTTTGCGAAAGTATGTGACTTCGCCAAAGGAAAGGCATACACGAATCTCGGCGAACCACGTCTGTGTCGATCGCGACTTCGAGCTTCCATCTGGGTTCCCGAGGAACCCATAGTCACATAATGTATGTGTTGTATCCTACTGCAGAAACACCACTGCAGAGAAACCGTGCGTCTACTATCACCTTCCCTGAAACTGGTAGACTTTTGCAATGGAAGTGGGAAATCGCAAGGAATGTGCCCCGTGCCTGTGCCACGGAAGTAACTAGTGTAAATGTCTGTCGCGATTGGAATCCTGTTCCGTGAGAAGCGTTTCCAAGAGTATGAGAGAGAGCAGATGGAAAAGGTCATGGTTTGAAGCGTGAGAAGGAGACCCGTCAGGAAAGCCATACACGTAAGTCGGGGAAGCACTTTCGCGTGACATGGTGAAGGCATCTAGAATGTGCCCTGTGACGGTGCTCGAGAAACCACTTGTGAAGAAGGCTTCCCTCAACTGCCGTATCGTTTCCGTAGGAGGAAACTGTTTTCCGTAGTGGGTGTGAAGGCATAAGGGACGTAGACGAGACTTCGCTCTCCGCTTCGAAGGTGCCTGCCGTCGTTACACGAAGAAGGATGTGTATGGAAATGGATGACTGCGGAAGCATAAGGAAGATGGCATGCGTTTGTTTAACTCTAAGAACAAGTCTCGAGGGTTCCCGTCCTTCGACTACCATCTCTTCTCGTAAGGATGCGAAGCCGCTCCTTAAACCTCGTGTGAACGAAAAGAGATGGAACGCGCGATACCGCACAGTGAGGAACACGTTGTGCGGAGGGTTTCTCTCCATTACGTCCTGTGTCATGGAGGTGGATGGGTCTTGCAATGTACGTGGGCTAGCCTCAGTAGCAGTAGTAGCCTGACACTGAATTCTGAGAAACAAGGCCATGTCAAACAGGCTTTCGCGCTAACATCGTGGTGCTTGAAGAAAGAAGCCTTTGGAGACATGTGCGTTGCTATATAAGGTAGGCGTCTTACACTCACCTCTCACGAAACCAAACTGTAGGGAACTAGTCTTTCCACTACCGCCTCCGGGGAAGAAGTTGGAAGAACTTTCCGACGTTCAAAGTGAAGGCACAAATGCTGGGCCGTCTACCACTGTTTGAGAGAGGAGTTGTGTCTCAAGCTCCTGTCAACCCAGATCTTGCTTCGGGAAGAGAGAAGCGTTTTCAGGACTTCGTGTGAAAGCGTAAGGACAATGCCATAGGCTGAATGGTGAAGGAAAATGTGGGTCGAATGCGACCACCAACTAACAAGTTGTCCCCTAGGGAGGTGTGTGTCTGGAAATGGGAGGAAGCGTAAGGAACGAGCTGTACACTTAAGTCTAAGAGACAATGCTGTGGAGGAGCCGTCCTTCGACTCCCCGCCTCCTTTCCTAAGGATCGAAGCAGCTTGACGCCGAGTGTGAACGGAAGCAGAGGAAAAGCCTGCTATACCTTACTCGGGGAACCACTTTGTATGGAGGGCTTCTCTCAATGAACACCACGGCTCACGACGCTAGAAGGGTTTTCAAACGTACGTGAGTTCGCCAAAGGAAAGCCACAGACTACACTGTGCGAAACAAGTCTGTGTCAAACCGCGCCTTCGAGCTTCCATCTGGCTTCACGGGGAAAACCTAGTCACAACATGAACGTGTGGAGCCCTAAACAGGCGGCGTGCACGTCGGTCTGAAGAAACACCACTGCAGAGAAACCGTGTTTCTCCCAACCTCTTCCCTGAAAATGGTAGTCTATTCCAAGGTAAGTGTGACAGCGCAAGCCATGTGCCCCATGCCTGCGCCACGGAAATAAGGAGTGGAGATTGTCTCTCCCGGTTCAAACCTTGTTCCGTGAGAAATGTTTTCAAGAGTACGAGAGAGAGCAGAGGGAAAAGGTCATGCCTTTAAGTCTGAGAAGGAAACCCTGGAAAGCCGTACGCCTACGTATGAGCGGCATTCTGGCGCGAACGTGTGAAGGCATAAAGAATGTGTCCTGGGACGGTGCTTGACAAACCCCTTGTGAAGAAGTCTTCCCTCAGCTATCATATGGTTTCAGGAAGATAAAAGTGTTTTCCGCCGTGGGCGCGAAGGCACGAGGGACGTGCCCTAGAGTGAGCTGTCCGTTTCGAATGTGCCGCCCGTCGTTCCACGAAGAAGGGTGAGTATGGAAATGTATGATGTGAGGAAGCATAGGGAAGATTGCCTACGGGTGTTTAACTCTAAGGACAAATCTAGAGGGTTGCCGTCCGTCGACGACCAGCTCTTTCCCTACGGATGGAAGCGCCGTGTTAAAGCTTAGGGCGAGAGAAAAGAGACGGAATGCGAGATACACCACAGTGGGGAACACGTTGTGTGGAGGGCTTCTCTCCACCAAAGTCTTGGGTCACGAATTTGGAAGGGCCTTCAAATGTACGTGAGCTAGCGTCAGCAGAGCCTTCCACTGAACTCAGAGAAACGAGGCCGCGTCAAACATGATTTCGTGCTAACCCCTTGGTTCGCGAAGCGCGAAGCCTTTTGAGATATGTGTGTGAGGGTCTTGCACTCACCTCTCAAGAAACAAAACGGTAGAGCAATAGTCTTCCCACTACCATCTACAGGGAAGAAGACGGAGGAAATGTCCCACGTTAAAAGTGAAGGCGCAAGTTACTGTGCCATAGAGCCCTGCTTGGGAAAGAACTTGTGTCGAAAGCTTCTCCCAACTCAGATCTTGTTTCGGGAAGATAGAAGCGCTGTCGGTACTTTGTGTGAAAACACAAGGAAAATGCCACACGCTGAATTGTGAAGAGAAATGTGGGTCGAACGTGACCACCAACACACTCGTTGTCCCCTAGAGAGGTGTGTGTCTGGAAGTGGGAGGAAGCGTAACGGACGTGCTATACACTTAACTCGAAGAAACAACGCTGTGGAGGTGCGGTCCTTCGACTGCCCTTCTTCTTTGCTAAGGAACGAAGCGGCTTGAAGCCAAGTGTGAAAGGAAACGGAGGGCAAGGAAGGGTGATATGCCTCACTCGCGGCACAACTTCTGATGGAGGGCTTTTCTCAACGAACACCATGTGTCACGAAGATAGAAGGGTTTGCGAAAGTATGTGACTTCGCCAAAGGAAAGGCATACACGAATCTCGGCGAACCACGTCTGTGTCGATCGCGACTTCGAGCTTCCATCTGGGTTCCCGAGGAACCCATAGTCACATAATGTATGTGTTGTATCCTACTGCAGAAACACCACTGCAGAGAAACCGTGCGTCTACTATCACCTTCCCTGAAACTGGTAGACTTTTGCAATGGAAGTGGGAAATCGCAAGGAATGTGCCCCGTGCCTGTGCCACGGAAGTAACTAGTGTAAATGTCTGTCGCGATTGGAATCCTGTTCCGTGAGAAGCGTTTCCAAGAGTATGAGAGAGAGCAGATGGAAAAGGTCATGGTTTGAAGCGTGAGAAGGAGACCCGTCAGGAAAGCCATACACGTAAGTCGGGGAAGCACTTTCGCGTGACATGGTGAAGGCATCTAGAATGTGCCCTGTGACGGTGCTCGAGAAACCACTTGTGAAGAAGGCTTCCCTCAACTGCCGTATCGTTTCCGTAGGAGGAAACTGTTTTCCGTAGTGGGTGTGAAGGCATAAGGGACGTAGACGAGACTTCGCTCTCCGCTTCGAAGGTGCCTGCCGTCGTTACACGAAGAAGGATGTGTATGGAAATGGATGACTGCGGAAGCATAAGGAAGATGGCATGCGTTTGTTTAACTCTAAGAACAAGTCTCGAGGGTTCCCGTCCTTCGACTACCATCTCTTCTCGTAAGGATGCGAAGCCGCTCCTTAAACCTCGTGTGAACGAAAAGAGATGGAACGCGCGATACCGCACAGTGAGGAACACGTTGTGCGGAGGGTTTCTCTCCATTACGTCCTGTGTCATGGAGGTGGATGGGTCTTGCAATGTACGTGGGCTAGCCTCAGTAGCAGTAGTAGCCTGACACTGAATTCTGAGAAACAAGGCCATGTCAAACAGGCTTTCGCGCTAACATCGTGGTGCTTGAAGAAAGAAGCCTTTGGAGACATGTGCGTTGCTATATAAGGTAGGCGTCTTACACTCACCTCTCACGAAACCAAACTGTAGGGAACTAGTCTTTCCACTACCGCCTCCGGGGAAGAAGTTGGAAGAACTTTCCGACGTTCAAAGTGAAGGCACAAATGCTGGGCCGTCTACCACTGTTTGAGAGAGGAGTTGTGTCTCAAGCTCCTGTCAACCCAGATCTTGCTTCGGGAAGAGAGAAGCGTTTTCAGGACTTCGTGTGAAAGCGTAAGGACAATGCCATAGGCGGAATGGTGAAGGAAAATGTGGGTCGAATGCGACCACCAACTAACAAGTTGTCCCCTAGGGAGGTGTGTGTCTGGAAATGGGAGGAAGCGTAAGGAACGAGCTGTACACTTAAGTCTAAGAGACAATGCTGTGGAGGAGCCGTCCTTCGACTCCCCGCCTCCTTTCCTAAGGATCGAAGCAGCTTGACGCCGAGTGTGAACGGAAGCAGAGGAAAAGCCTGCTATACCTTACTCGGGGAACCACTTTGTATGGAGGGCTTCTCTCAATGAACACCACGGCTCACGACGCTAGAAGGGTTTTCAAACGTACGTGAGTTCGCCAAAGGAAAGCCACAGACTACACTGTGCGAAACAAGTCTGTGTCAAACCGCGCCTTCGAGCTTCCATCTGGCTTCACGGGGAAAACCTAGTCACAACATGAACGTGTGGAGCCCTAAACAGGCGGCGTGCACGTCGGTCTGAAGAAACACCACTGCAGAGAAACCGTGTTTCTCCCAACCTCTTCCCTGAAAATGGTAGTCTATTCCAAGGTAAGTGTGACAGCGCAAGGCATGTGCCCCATGCCTGCGCCACGGAAATAAGGAGTGGAGATTGTCTCTCCCGGTTCAAACCTTGTTCCGTGAGAAATGTTTTCAAGAGTACGAGAGAGAGCAGAGGGAAAAGGTCATGCCTTTAAGTCTGAGAAGGAAACCCTGGAAAGCCGTACGCCTACGTATGAGCGGCATTCTGGCGCGAACGTGTGAAGGCATAAAGAATGTGTCCTGGGACGGTGCTTGACAAACCCCTTGTGAAGAAGTCTTCCCTCAGCTATCATATGGTTTCAGGAAGATAAAAGTGTTTTCCGCCGTGGGCGCGAAGGCACGAGGGACGTGCCCTAGAGTGAGCTGTCCGTTTCGAATGTGCCGCCCGTCGTTCCACGAAGAAGGGTGAGTATGGAAATGTATGATGTGAGGAAGCATAGGGAAGATTGCCTACGGGTGTTTAACTCTAAGGACAAATCTAGAGGGTTGCCGTCCGTCGACGACCAGCTCTTTCCCTACGGATGGAAGCGCCGTGTTAAAGCTTAGGGCGAGAGAAAAGAGACGGAATGCGAGATACACCACAGTGGGGAACACGTTGTGTGGAGGGCTTCTCTCCACCAAAGTCTCGGGTCACGAATTTGGAAGGGCCTTCAAATGTACGTGAGCTAGCGTCAGCAGAGCCTTCCACTGAACTCAGAGAAACGAGGCCGCGTCAAACATGATTTCGTGCTAACCCCTTGGTTCGCGAAGCGCGAAGCCTTTTGAGATATGTGTGTGAGGGTCTTGCACTCACCTCTCAAGAAACAAAACGGTAGAGCAATAGTCTTCCCACTACCATCTACAGGGAAGAAGACGGAGGAAATGTCCCACGTTAAAAGTGAAGGCGCAAGTTACTGTGCCATAGAGCCCTGCTTGGGAAAGAACTTGTGTCGAAAGCTTCTCCCAACTCAGATCTTGTTTCGGGAAGATAGAAGCGCTGTCGGTACTTTGTGTGAAAACACAAGGAAAATGCCACACGCTGAATTGTGAAGAGAAATGTGGGTCGAACGTGACCACCAACACACTCGTTGTCCCCTAGAGAGGTGTGTGTCTGGAAGTGGGAGGAAGCGTAACGGACGTGCTATACACTTAACTCCAAGAAACAACGCTGTGGAGGTGCGGTCCTTCGACTGCCCTTCTTCTTTGCTAAGGAACGAAGCGGCTTGAAGCCAAGTGTGAAAGGAAACGGAGGGCAAGGAAGGGTGATATGCCTCACTCGCGGCACAACTTCTGATGGAGGGCTTTTCTCAACGAACAGCATGTGTCACGAAGATAGAAGGGTTTGCGAAAGTATGTGACTTCGCCAAAGGAAAGGCATACACGAATCTCGGCGAACCACGTCTGTGTCGATCGCGACTTCGAGCTTCCATCTGGGTTCCCGAGGAACCCATAGTCACATAATGTATGTGTTGTATCCTACTGCAGAAACACCACTGCAGAGAAACCGTGCGTCTACTATCACCTTCCCTGAAACTGGTAGACTTTTGCAATGGAAGTGGGAAATCGCAAGGAATGTGCCCCGTGCCTGTGCCACGGAAGTAACTAGTGTAAATGTCTGTCGCGATTGGAATCCTGTTCCGTGAGAAGCGTTTCCAAGAGTATGAGAGAGAGCAGATGGAAAAGGTCATGGTTTGAAGCGTGAGAAGGAGACCCGTCAGGAAAGCCATACACGTAAGTCGGGGAAGCACTTTCGCGTGACATGGTGAAGGCATCTAGAATGTGCCCTGTGACGGTGCTCGAGAAACCACTTGTGAAGAAGGCTTCCCTCAACTGCCGTATCGTTTCCGTAGGAGGAAACTGTTTTCCGTAGTGGGTGTGAAGGCATAAGGGACGTAGACGAGACTTCGCTCTCCGCTTCGAAGGTGCCTGCCGTCGTTACACGAAGAAGGATGTGTATGGAAATGGATGACTGCGGAAGCATAAGGAAGATGGCATGCGTTTGTTTAACTCTAAGAACAAGTCTCGAGGGTTCCCGTCCTTCGACTACCATCTCTTCTCGTAAGGATGCGAAGCCGCTCCTTAAACCTCGTGTGAACGAAAAGAGATGGAACGCGCGATACCGCACAGTGAGGAACACGTTGTGCGGAGGGTTTCTCTCCATTACGTCCTGTGTCATGGAGGTGGATGGGTCTTGCAATGTACGTGGGCTAGCCTCAGTAGCAGTAGTAGCCTGACACTGAATTCTGAGAAACAAGGCCATGTCAAACAGGCTTTCGCGCTAACATCGTGGTGCTTGAAGAAAGAAGCCTTTGGAGACATGTGCGTTGCTATATAAGGTAGGCGTCTTACACTCACCTCTCACGAAACCAAACTGTAGGGAACTAGTCTTTCCACTACCGCCTCCGGGGAAGAAGTTGGAAGAACTTTCCGACGTTCAAAGTGAAGGCACAAATGCTGGGCCGTCTACCACTGTTTGAGAGAGGAGTTGTGTCTCAAGCTCCTGTCAACCCAGATCTTGCTTCGGGAAGAGAGAAGCGTTTTCAGGACTTCGTGTGAAAGCGTAAGGACAATGCCATAGGCTGAATGGTGAAGGAAAATGTGGGTCGAATGCGACCACCAACTAACAAGTTGTCCCCTAGGGAGGTGTGTGTCTGGAAATGGGAGGAAGCGTAAGGAACGAGCTGTACACTTAAGTCTAAGAGACAATGCTGTGGAGGAGCGGTCCTTCGACTCCCCGCCTCCTTTCCTAAGGATCGAAGCAGCTTGACGCCGAGTGTGAACGGAAGCAGAGGAAAAGCCTGCTATACCTTACTCGGGGAACCACTTTGTATGGAGGGCTTCTCTCAATGAACACCACGGCTCACGACGCTAGAAGGGTTTTCAAACGTACGTGAGTTCGCCAAAGGAAAGCCACAGACTACACTGTGCGAAACAAGTCTGTGTCAAACCGCGCCTTCGAGCTTCCATCTGGCTTCACGGGGAAAACCTAGTCACAACATGAACGTGTGGAGCCCTAAACAGGCGGCGTGCACGTCGGTCTGAAGAAACACCACTGCAGAGAAACCGTGTTTCTCCCAACCTCTTCCCTGAAAATGGTAGTCTATTCCAAGGTAAGTGTGACAGCGCAAGGCATGTGCCCCATGCCTGCGCCACGGAAATAAGGAGTGGAGATTGTCTCTCCCGGTTCAAACCTTGTTCCGTGAGAAATGTTTTCAAGAGTACGAGAGAGAGCAGAGGGAAAAGGTCATGCCTTTAAGTCTGAGAAGGAAACCCTGGAAAGCCGTACGCCTACGTATGAGCGGCATTCTGGCGCGAACGTGTGAAGGCATAAAGAATGTGTCCTGGGACGGTGCTTGACAAACCCCTTGTGAAGAAGTCTTCCCTCAGCTATCATATGGTTTCAGGAAGATAAAAGTGTTTTCCGCCGTGGGCGCGAAGGCACGAGGGACGTGCCCTAGAGTGAGCTGTCCGTTTCGAATGTGCCGCCCGTCGTTCCACGAAGAAGGGTGAGTATGGAAATGTATGATGTGAGGAAGCATAGGGAAGATTGCCTACGGGTGTTTAACTCTAAGGACAAATCTAGAGGGTTGCCGTCCGTCGACGACCAGCTCTTTCCCTACGGATGGAAGCGCCGTGTTAAAGCTTAGGGCGAGAGAAAAGAGACGGAATGCGAGATACACCACAGTGGGGAACACGTTGTGTGGAGGGCTTCTCTCCACCAAAGTCTTGGGTCACGAATTTGGAAGGGCCTTCAAATGTACGTGAGCTAGCGTCAGCAGAGCCTTCCACTGAACTCAGAGAAACGAGGCCGGGTCAAACATGATTTCGTGCTAACCCCTTGGTTCGCGAAGCGCGAAGCCTTTTGAGATATGTGTGTGAGGGTCTTGCACTCACCTCTCAAGAAACAAAACGGTAGAGCAATAGTCTTCCCACTACCATCTACAGGGAAGAAGACGGAGGAAATGTCCCACGTTAAAAGTGAAGGCGCAAGTTACTGTGCCATAGAGCCCTGCTTGGGAAAGAACTTGTGTCGAAAGCTTCTCCCAACTCAGATCTTGTTTCGGGAAGATAGAAGCGCTGTCGGTACTTTGTGTGAAAACACAAGGAAAATGCCACACGCTGAATTGTGAAGAGAAATGTGGGTCGAACGTGACCACCAACACACTCGTTGTCCCCTAGAGAGGTGTGTGTCTGGAAGTGGGAGGAAGCGTAACGGACGTGCTATACACTTAACTCCAAGAAACAACGCTGTGGAGGTGCGGTCCTTCGACTGCCCTTCTTCTTTGCTAAGGAACGAAGCGGCTTGAAGCCAAGTGTGAAAGGAAACGGAGGGCAAGGAAGGGTGATATGCCTCACTCGCGGCACAACTTCTGATGGAGGGCTTTTCTCAACGAACACCATGTGTCACGAAGATAGAAGGGTTTGCGAAAGTATGTGACTTCGCCAAAGGAAAGGCATACACGAATCTCGGCGAACCACGTCTGTGTCGATCGCGACTTCGAGCTTCCATCTGGGTTCCCGAGGAACCCATAGTCACATAATGTATGTGTTGTATCCTACTGCAGAAACACCACTGCAGAGAAACCGTGCGTCTACTATCACCTTCCCTGAAACTGGTAGACTTTTGCAATGGAAGTGGGAAATCGCAAGGAATGTGCCCCGTGCCTGTGCCACGGAAGTAACTAGTGTAAATGTCTGTCGCGATTGGAATCCTGTTCCGTGAGAAGCGTTTCCAAGAGTATGAGAGAGAGCAGATGGAAAAGGTCATGGTTTGAAGCGTGAGAAGGAGACCCGTCAGGAAAGCCATACACGTAAGTCGGGGAAGCACTTTCGCGTGACATGGTGAAGGCATCTAGAATGTGCCCTGTGACGGTGCTCGAGAAACCACTTGTGAAGAAGGCTTCCCTCAACTGCCGTATCGTTTCCGTAGGAGGAAACTGTTTTCCGTAGTGGGTGTGAAGGCATAAGGGACGTAGACGAGACTTCGCTCTCCGCTTCGAAGGTGCCTGCCGTCGTTACACGAAGAAGGATGTGTATGGAAATGGATGACTGCGGAAGCATAAGGAAGATGGCATGCGTTTGTTTAACTCTAAGAACAAGTCTCGAGGGTTCCCGTCCTTCGACTACCATCTCTTCTCGTAAGGATGCGAAGCCGCTCCTTAAACCTCGTGTGAACGAAAAGAGATGGAACGCGCGATACCGCACAGTGAGGAACACGTTGTGCGGAGGGTTTCTCTCCATTACGTCCTGTGTCATGGAGGTGGATGGGTCTTGCAATGTACGTGGGCTAGCCTCAGTAGCAGTAGTAGCCTGACACTGAATTCTGAGAAACAAGGCCATGTCAAACAGGCTTTCGCGCTAACATCGTGGTGCTTGAAGAAAGAAGCCTTTGGAGACATGTGCGTTGCTATATAAGGTAGGCGTCTTACACTCACCTCTCACGAAACCAAACTGTAGGGAACTAGTCTTTCCACTACCGCCTCCGGGGAAGAAGTTGGAAGAACTTTCCGACGTTCAAAGTGAAGGCACAAATGCTGGGCCGTCTACCACTGTTTGAGAGAGGAGTTGTGTCTCAAGCTCCTGTCAACCCAGATCTTGCTTCGGGAAGAGAGAAGCGTTTTCAGGACTTCGTGTGAAAGCGTAAGGACAATGCCATAGGCTGAATGGTGAAGGAAAATGTGGGTCGAATGCGACCACCAACTAACAAGTTGTCCCCTAGGGAGGTGTGTGTCTGGAAATGGGAGGAAGCGTAAGGAACGAGCTGTACACTTAAGTCTAAGAGACAATGCTGTGGAGGAGCCGTCCTTCGACTCCCCGCCTCCTTTCCTAAGGATCGAAGCAGCTTGACGCCGAGTGTGAACGGAAGCAGAGGAAAAGCCTGCTATACCTTACTCGGGGAACCACTTTGTATGGAGGGCTTCTCTCAATGAACACCACGGCTCACGACGCTAGAAGGGTTTTCAAACGTACGTGAGTTCGCCAAAGGAAAGCCACAGACTACACTGTGCGAAACAAGTCTGTGTCAAACCGCGCCTTCGAGCTTCCATCTGGCTTCACGGGGAAAACCTAGTCACAACATGAACGTGTGGAGCCCTAAACAGGCGGCGTGCACGTCGGTCTGAAGAAACACCACTGCAGAGAAACCGTGTTTCTCCCAACCTCTTCCCTGAAAATGGTAGTCTATTCCAAGGTAAGTGTGACAGCGCAAGGCATGTGCCCCATGCCTGCGCCACGGAAATAAGGAGTGGAGATTGTCTCTCCCGGTTCAAACCTTGTTCCGTGAGAAATGTTTTCAAGAGTACGAGAGAGAGCAGAGGGAAAAGGTCATGCCTTTAAGTCTGAGAAGGAAACCCTGGAAAGCCGTACGCCTACGTATGAGCGGCATTCTGGCGCGAACGTGTGAAGGCATAAAGAATGTGTCCTGGGACGGTGCTTGACAAACCCCTTGTGAAGAAGTCTTCCCTCAGCTATCATATGGTTTCAGGAAGATAAAAGTGTTTTCCGCCGTGGGCGCGAAGGCACGAGGGACGTGCCCTAGAGTGAGCTGTCCGTTTCGAATGTGCCGCCCGTCGTTCCACGAAGAAGGGTGAGTATGGAAATGTATGATGTGAGGAAGCATAGGGAAGATTGCCTACGGGTGTTTAACTCTAAGGACAAATCTAGAGGGTTGCCGTCCGTCGACGACCAGCTCTTTCCCTACGGATGGAAGCGCCGTGTTAAAGCTTAGGGCGAGAGAAAAGAGACGGAATGCGAGATACACCACAGTGGGGAACACGTTGTGTGGAGGGCTTCTCTCCACCAAAGTCTTGGGTCACGAATTTGGAAGGGCCTTCAAATGTACGTGAGCTAGCGTCAGCAGAGCCTTCCACTGAACTCAGAGAAACGAGGCCGCGTCAAACATGATTTCGTGCTAACCCCTTGGTTCGCGAAGCGCGAAGCCTTTTGAGATATGTGTGTGAGGGTCTTGCACTCGCCTCTCAAGAAACAAAACGGTAGAGCAATAGTCTTCCCACTACCATCTACAGGGAAGAAAACGGAGGAAATGTCCCACGTTAAAAGTGAAGGCGCAAGTTACTGTGCCATAGAGCCCTGCTTGGGAAAGAACTTGTGTCGAAAGCTTCTCCCAACTCAGATCTTGTTTCGGGAAGATAGAAGCGCTGTCGGTACTTTGTGTGAAAACACAAGGAAAATGCCACACGCTGAATTGTGAAGAGAAATGTGGGTCGAACGTGACCACCAACACACTCGTTGTCCCCTAGAGAGGTGTGTGTCTGGAAGTGGGAGGAAGCGTAACGGACGTGCTATACACTTAACTCCAAGAAACAACGCTGTGGAGGTGCGGTCCTTCGACTGCCCTTCTTCTTTGCTAAGGAACGAAGCGGCTTGAAGCCAAGTGTGAAAGGAAACGGAGGGCAAGGAAGGGTGATATACCTCACTCGCGGCACAACTTCTGATGGAGGGCTTTTCTCAACGAACACCATGTGTCACGAAGATAGAAGGGTTTGCGAAAGTATGTGACTTCGCCAAAGGAAAGGCATACACGAATCTCGGCGAACCACGTCTGTGTCGATCGCGACTTCGAGCTTCCATCTGGGTTCCCGAGGAACCCATAGTCACATAATGTATGTGTTGTATCCTACTGCAGAAACACCACTGCAGAGAAACCGTGCGTCTACTATCACCTTCCCTGAAACTGGTAGACTTTTGCAATGGAAGTGGGAAATCGCAAGGAATGTGCCCCGTGCCTGTGCCACGGAAGTAACTAGTGTAAATGTCTGTCGCGATTGGAATCCTGTTCCGTGAGAAGCGTTTCCAAGAGTATGAGAGAGAGCAGATGGAAAAGGTCATGGTTTGAAGCGTGAGAAGGAGACCCGTCAGGAAAGCCATACACGTAAGTCGGGGAAGCACTTTCGCGTGACATGGTGAAGGCATCTAGAATGTGCCCTGTGACGGTGCTCGAGAAACCACTTGTGAAGAAGGCTTCCCTCAACTGCCGTATCGTTTCCGTAGGAGGAAACTGTTTTCCGTAGTGGGTGTGAAGGCATAAGGGACGTAGACGAGACTTCGCTCTCCGCTTCGAAGGTGCCTGCCGTCGTTACACGAAGAAGGATGTGTATGGAAATGGATGACTGCGGAAGCATAAGGAAGATGGCATGCGTTTGTTTAACTCTAAGAACAAGTCTCGAGGGTTCCCGTCCTTCGACTACCATCTCTTCTCGTAAGGATGCGAAGCCGCTCCTTAAACCTCGTGTGAACGAAAAGAGATGGAACGCGCGATACCGCACAGTGAGGAACACGTTGTGCGGAGGGTTTCTCTCCATTACGTCCTGTGTCATGGAGGTGGATGGGTCTTGCAATGTACGTGGGCTAGCCTCAGTAGCAGTAGTAGCCTGACACTGAATTCTGAGAAACAAGGCCATGTCAAACAGGCTTTCGTGCTAACATCGTGGTGCTTGAAGAAAGAAGCCTTTGGAGACATGTGCGTTGCTATATAAGGTAGGCGTCTTACACTCACCTCTCACGAAACCAAACTGTAGGGAACTAGTCTTTCCACTACCGCCTCCGGGGAAGAAGTTGGAAGAACTTTCCGACGTTCAAAGTGAAGGCACAAATGCTGGGCCGTCTACCACTGTTTGAGAGAGGAGTTGTGTCTCAAGCTCCTGTCAACCCAGATCTTGCTTCGGGAAGAGAGAAGCGTTTTCAGGACTTCGTGTGAAAGCGTAAGGACAATGCCATAGGCTGAATGGTGAAGGAAAATGTGGGTCGAATGCGACCACCAACTAACAAGTTGTCCCCTAGGGAGGTGTGTGTCTGGAAATGGGAGGAAGCGTAAGGAACGAGCTGTACACTTAAGTCTAAGAGACAATGCTGTGGAGGAGCCGTCCTTCGACTCCCCGCCTCCTTTCCTAAGGATCGAAGCAGCTTGACGCCGAGTGTGAACGGAAGCAGAGGAAAAGCCTGCTATACCTTACTCGGGGAACCACTTTGTATGGAGGGCTTCTCTCAATGAACACCACGGCTCACGACGCTAGAAGGGTTTTCAAACGTACGTGAGTTCGCCAAAGGAAAGCCACAGACTACACTGTGCGAAACAAGTCTGTGTCAAACCGCGCCTTCGAGCTTCCATCTGGCTTCACGGGGAAAACCTAGTCACAACATGAACGTGTGGAGCCCTAAACAGGCGGCGTGCACGTCGGTCTGAAGAAACACCACTGCAGAGAAACCGTGTTTCTCCCAACCTCTTCCCTGAAAATGGTAGTCTATTCCAAGGTAAGTGTGACAGCGCAAGGCATGTGCCCCATGCCTGCGCCACGGAAATAAGGAGTGGAGATTGTCTCTCCCGGTTCAAACCTTGTTCCGTGAGAAATGTTTTCAAGAGTACGAGAGAGAGCAGAGGGAAAAGGTCATGCCTTTAAGTCTGAGAAGGAAACCCTGGAAAGCCGTACGCCTACGTATGAGCGGCATTCTGGCGCGAACGTGTGAAGGCATAAAGAATGTGTCCTGGGACGGTGCTTGACAAACCCCTTGTGAAGAAGTCTTCCCTCAGCTATCATATGGTTTCAGGAAGATAAAAGTGTTTTCCGCCGTGGGCGCGAAGGCACGAGGGACGTGCCCTAGAGTGAGCTGTCCGTTTCGAATGTGCCGCCCGTCGTTCCACGAAGAAGGGTGAGTATGGAAATGTATGATGTGAGGAAGCATAGGGAAGATTGCCTACGGGTGTTTAACTCTAAGGACAAATCTAGAGGGTTGCCGTCCGTCGACGACCAGCTCTTTCCCTACGGATGGAAGCGCCGTGTTAAAGCTTAGGGCGAGAGAAAAGAGACGGAATGCGAGATACACCACAGTGGGGAACACGTTGTGTGGAGGGCTTCTCTCCACCAAAGTCTTGGGTCACGAATTTGGAAGGGCCTTCAAATGTACGTGAGCTAGCGTCAGCAGAGCCTTCCACTGAACTCAGAGAAACGAGGCCGCGTCAAACATGATTTCGTGCTAACCCCTTGGTTCGCGAAGCGCGAAGCCTTTTGAGATATGTGTGTGAGGGTCTTGCACTCACCTCTCAAGAAACAAAACGGTAGAGCAATAGTCTTCCCACTACCATCTACAGGGAAGAAGACGGAGGAAATGTCCCACGTTAAAAGTGAAGGCGCAAGTTACTGTGCCATAGAGCCCTGCTTGGGAAAGAACTTGTGTCGAAAGCTTCTCCCAACTCAGATCTTGTTTCGGGAAGATAGAAGCGCTGTCGGTACTTTGTGTGAAAACACAAGGAAAATGCCACACGCTGAATTGTGAAGAGAAATGTGGGTCGAACGTGACCACCAACACACTCGTTGTCCCCTAGAGAGGTGTGTGTCTGGAAGTGGGAGGAAGCGTAACGGACGTGCTATACACTTAACTCCAAGAAACAACGCTGTGGAGGTGCGGTCCTTCGACTGCCCTTCTTCTTTGCTAAGGAACGAAGCGGCTTGAAGCCAAGTGTGAAAGGAAACGGAGGGCAAGGAAGGGTGATATACCTCACTCGCGGCACAACTTCTGATGGAGGGCTTTTCTCAACGAACACCATGTGTCACGAAGATAGAAGGGTTTGCGAAAGTATGTGACTTCGCCAAAGGAAAGGCATACACGAATCTCGGCGAACCACGTCTGTGTCGATCGCGACTTCGAGCTTCCATCTGGGTTCCCGAGGAACCCATAGTCACATAATGTATGTGTTGTATCCTACTGCAGAAACACCACTGCAGAGAAACCGTGCGTCTACTATCACCTTCCCTGAAACTGGTAGACTTTTGCAATGGAAGTGGGAAATCGCAAGGAATGTGCCCCGTGCCTGTGCCACGGAAGTAACTAGTGTAAATGTCTGTCGCGATTGGAATCCTGTTCCGTGAGAAGCGTTTCCAAGAGTATGAGAGAGAGCAGATGGAAAAGGTCATGGTTTGAAGCGTGAGAAGGAGACCCGTCAGGAAAGCCATACACGTAAGTCGGGGAAGCACTTTCGCGTGACATGGTGAAGGCATCTAGAATGTGCCCTGTGACGGTGCTCGAGAAACCACTTGTGAAGAAGGCTTCCCTCAACTGCCGTATCGTTTCCGTAGGAGGAAACTGTTTTCCGTAGTGGGTGTGAAGGCATAAGGGACGTAGACGAGACTTCGCTCTCCGCTTCGAAGGTGCCTGCCGTCGTTACACGAAGAAGGATGTGTATGGAAATGGATGACTGCGGAAGCATAAGGAAGATGGCATGCGTTTGTTTAACTCTAAGAACAAGTCTCGAGGGTTCCCGTCCTTCGACTACCATCTCTTCTCGTAAGGATGCGAAGCCGCTCCTTAAACCTCGTGTGAACGAAAAGAGATGGAACGCGCGATACCGCACAGTGAGGAACACGTTGTGCGGAGGGTTTCTCTCCATTACGTCCTGTGTCATGGAGGTGGATGGGTCTTGCAATGTACGTGGGCTAGCCTCAGTAGCAGTAGTAGCCTGACACTGAATTCTGAGAAACAAGGCCATGTCAAACAGGCTTTCGCGCTAACATCGTGGTGCTTGAAGAAAGAAGCCTTTGGAGACATGTGCGTTGCTATATAAGGTAGGCGTCTTACACTCACCTCTCACGAAACCAAACTGTAGGGAACTAGTCTTTCCACTACCGCCTCCGGGGAAGAAGTTGGAAGAACTTTCCGACGTTCAAAGTGAAGGCACAAATGCTGGGCCGTCTACCACTGTTTGAGAGAGGAGTTGTGTCTCAAGCTCCTGTCAACCCAGATCTTGCTTCGGGAAGAGAGAAGCGTTTTCAGGACTTCGTGTGAAAGCGTAAGGACAATGCCATAGGCTGAATGGTGAAGGAAAATGTGGGTCGAATGCGACCACCAACTAACAAGTTGTCCCCTAGGGAGGTGTGTGTCTGGAAATGGGAGGAAGCGTAAGGAACGAGCTGTACACTTAAGTCTAAGAGACAATGCTGTGGAGGAGCCGTCCTTCGACTCCCCGCCTCCTTTCCTAAGGATCGAAGCAGCTTGACGCCGAGTGTGAACGGAAGCAGAGGAAAAGCCTGCTATACCTTACTCGGGGAACCACTTTGTATGGAGGGCTTCTCTCAATGAACACCACGGCTCACGACGCTAGAAGGGTTTTCAAACGTACGTGAGTTCGCCAAAGGAAAGCCACAGACTACACTGTGCGAAACAAGTCTGTGTCAAACCGCGCCTTCGAGCTTCCATCTGGCTTCACGGGGAAAACCTAGTCACAACATGAACGTGTGGAGCCCTAAACAGGCGGCGTGCACGTCGGTCTGAAGAAACACCACTGCAGAGAAACCGTGTTTCTCCCAACCTCTTCCCTGAAAATGGTAGTCTATTCCAAGGTAAGTGTGACAGCGCAAGCCATGTGCCCCATGCCTGCGCCACGGAAATAAGGAGTGGAGATTGTCTCTCCCGGTTCAAACCTTGTTCCGTGAGAAATGTTTTCAAGAGTACGAGAGAGAGCAGAGGGAAAAGGTCATGCCTTTAAGTCTGAGAAGGAAACCCTGGAAAGCCGTACGCCTACGTATGAGCGGCATTCTGGCGCGAACGTGTGAAGGCATAAAGAATGTGTCCTGGGACGGTGCTTGACAAACCCCTTGTGAAGAAGTCTTCCCTCAGCTATCATATGGTTTCAGGAAGATAAAAGTGTTTTCCGCCGTGGGCGCGAAGGCACGAGGGACGTGCCCTAGAGTGAGCTGTCCGTTTCGAATGTGCCGCCCGTCGTTCCACGAAGAAGGGTGAGTATGGAAATGTATGATGTGAGGAAGCATAGGGAAGATTGCCTACGGGTGTTTAACTCTAAGGACAAATCTAGAGGGTTGCCGTCCGTCGACGACCAGCTCTTTCCCTACGGATGGAAGCGCCGTGTTAAAGCTTAGGGCGAGAGAAAAGAGACGGAATGCGAGATACACCACAGTGGGGAACACGTTGTGTGGAGGGCTTCTCTCCACCAAAGTCTTGGGTCACGAATTTGGAAGGGCCTTCAAATGTACGTGAGCTAGCGTCAGCAGAGCCTTCCACTGAACTCAGAGAAACGAGGCCGCGTCAAACATGATTTCGTGCTAACCCCTTGGTTCGCGAAGCGCGAAGCCTTTTGAGATATGTGTGTGAGGGTCTTGCACTCACCTCTCAAGAAACAAAACGGTAGAGCAATAGTCTTCCCACTACCATCTACAGGGAAGAAGACGGAGGAAATGTCCCACGTTAAAAGTGAAGGCGCAAGTTACTGTGCCATAGAGCCCT
This sequence comes from Eumetopias jubatus, assembly GCF_037043125.1. Taxonomy (NCBI): domain Eukaryota; kingdom Metazoa; phylum Chordata; class Mammalia; order Carnivora; family Otariidae; genus Eumetopias; species Eumetopias jubatus. The sequence continues at coordinate 108,542 of NW_028275027.1, forward strand.
GCTTGGGAAAGAACTTGTGTCGAAAGCTTCTCCCAACTCAGATCTTGTTTCGGGAAGATAGAAGCGCTGTCGGTACTTTGTGTGAAAACACAAGGAAAATGCCACACGCTGAATTGTGAAGAGAAATGTGGGTCGAACGTGACCACCAACACACTCGTTGTCCCCTAGAGAGGTGTGTGTCTGGAAGTGGGAGGAAGCGTAACGGACGTGCTATACACTTAACTCCAAGAAACAACGCTGTGGAGGTGCGGTCCTTCGACTGCCCTTCTTCTTTGCTAAGGAACGAAGCGGCTTGAAGCCAAGTGTGAAAGGAAACGGAGGGCAAGGAAGGGTGATATGCCTCACTCGCGGCACAACTTCTGATGGAGGGCTTTTCTCAACGAACACCATGTGTCACGAAGATAGAAGGGTTTGCGAAAGTATGTGACTTCGCCAAAGGAAAGGCATACACGAATCTCGGCGAACCACGTCTGTGTCGATCGCGACTTCGAGCTTCCATCTGGGTTCCCGAGGAACCCATAGTCACATAATGTATGTGTTGTATCCTACTGCAGAAACACCACTGCAGAGAAACCGTGCGTCTACTATCACCTTCCCTGAAACTGGTAGACTTTTGCAATGGAAGTGGGAAATCGCAAGGAATGTGCCCCGTGCCTGTGCCACGGAAGTAACTAGTGTAAATGTCTGTCGCGATTGGAATCCTGTTCCGTGAGAAGCGTTTCCAAGAGTATGAGAGAGAGCAGATGGAAAAGGTCATGGTTTGAAGCGTGAGAAGGAGACCCGTCAGGAAAGCCATACACGTAAGTCGGGGAAGCACTTTCGCGTGACATGGTGAAGGCATCTAGAATGTGCCCTGTGACGGTGCTCGAGAAACCACTTGTGAAGAAGGCTTCCCTCAACTGCCGTATCGTTTCCGTAGGAGGAAACTGTTTTCCGTAGTGGGTGTGAAGGCATAAGGGACGTAGACGAGACTTCGCTCTCCGCTTCGAAGGTGCCTGCCGTCGTTACACGAAGAAGGATGTGTATGGAAATGGATGACTGCGGAAGCATAAGGAAGATGGCATGCGTTTGTTTAACTCTAAGAACAAGTCTCGAGGGTTCCCGTCCTTCGACTACCATCTCTTCTCGTAAGGATGCGAAGCCGCTCCTTAAACCTCGTGTGAACGAAAAGAGATGGAACGCGCGATACCGCACAGTGAGGAACACGTTGTGCGGAGGGTTTCTCTCCATTACGTCCTGTGTCATGGAGGTGGATGGGTCTTGCAATGTACGTGGGCTAGCCTCAGTAGCAGTAGTAGCCTGACACTGAATTCTGAGAAACAAGGCCATGTCAAACAGGCTTTCGCGCTAACATCGTGGTGCTTGAAGAAAGAAGCCTTTGGAGACATGTGCGTTGCTATATAAGGTAGGCGTCTTACACTCACCTCTCACGAAACCAAACTGTAGGGAACTAGTCTTTCCACTACCGCCTCCGGGGAAGAAGTTGGAAGAACTTTCCGACGTTCAAAGTGAAGGCACAAATGCTGGGCCGTCTACCACTGTTTGAGAGAGGAGTTGTGTCTCAAGCTCCTGTCAACCCAGATCTTGCTTCGGGAAGAGAGAAGCGTTTTCAGGACTTCGTGTGAAAGCGTAAGGACAATGCCATAGGCGGAATGGTGAAGGAAAATGTGGGTCGAATGCGACCACCAACTAACAAGTTGTCCCCTAGGGAGGTGTGTGTCTGGAAATGGGAGGAAGCGTAAGGAACGAGCTGTACACTTAAGTCTAAGAGACAATGCTGTGGAGGAGCCGTCCTTCGACTCCCCGCCTCCTTTCCTAAGGATCGAAGCAGCTTGACGCCGAGTGTGAACGGAAGCAGAGGAAAAGCCTGCTATACCTTACTCGGGGAACCACTTTGTATGGAGGGCTTCTCTCAATGAACACCACGGCTCACGACGCTAGAAGGGTTTTCAAACGTACGTGAGTTCGCCAAAGGAAAGCCACAGACTACACTGTGCGAAACAAGTCTGTGTCAAACCGCGCCTTCGAGCTTCCATCTGGCTTCACGGGGAAAACCTAGTCACAACATGAACGTGTGGAGCCCTAAACAGGCGGCGTGCACGTCGGTCTGAAGAAACACCACTGCAGAGAAACCGTGTTTCTCCCAACCTCTTCCCTGAAAATGGTAGTCTATTCCAAGGTAAGTGTGACAGCGCAAGGCATGTGCCCCATGCCTGCGCCACGGAAATAAGGAGTGGAGATTGTCTCTCCCGGTTCAAACCTTGTTCCGTGAGAAATGTTTTCAAGAGTACGAGAGAGAGCAGAGGGAAAAGGTCATGCCTTTAAGTCTGAGAAGGAAACCCTGGAAAGCCGTACGCCTACGTATGAGCGGCATTCTGGCGCGAACGTGTGAAGGCATAAAGAATGTGTCCTGGGACGGTGCTTGACAAACCCCTTGTGAAGAAGTCTTCCCTCAGCTATCATATGGTTTCAGGAAGATAAAAGTGTTTTCCGCCGTGGGCGCGAAGGCACGAGGGACGTGCCCTAGAGTGAGCTGTCCGTTTCGAATGTGCCGCCCGTCGTTCCACGAAGAAGGGTGAGTATGGAAATGTATGATGTGAGGAAGCATAGGGAAGATTGCCTACGGGTGTTTAACTCTAAGGACAAATCTAGAGGGTTGCCGTCCGTCGACGACCAGCTCTTTCCCTACGGATGGAAGCGCCGTGTTAAAGCTTAGGGCGAGAGAAAAGAGACGGAATGCGAGATACACCACAGTGGGGAACACGTTGTGTGGAGGGCTTCTCTCCACCAAAGTCTCGGGTCACGAATTTGGAAGGGCCTTCAAATGTACGTGAGCTAGCGTCAGCAGAGCCTTCCACTGAACTCAGAGAAACGAGGCCGCGTCAAACATGATTTCGTGCTAACCCCTTGGTTCGCGAAGCGCGAAGCCTTTTGAGATATGTGTGTGAGGGTCTTGCACTCACCTCTCAAGAAACAAAACGGTAGAGCAATAGTCTTCCCACTACCATCTACAGGGAAGAAGACGGAGGAAATGTCCCACGTTAAAAGTGAAGGCGCAAGTTACTGTGCCATAGAGCCCTGCTTGGGAAAGAACTTGTGTCGAAAGCTTCTCCCAACTCAGATCTTGTTTCGGGAAGATAGAAGCGCTGTCGGTACTTTGTGTGAAAACACAAGGAAAATGCCACACGCTGAATTGTGAAGAGAAATGTGGGTCGAACGTGACCACCAACACACTCGTTGTCCCCTAGAGAGGTGTGTGTCTGGAAGTGGGAGGAAGCGTAACGGACGTGCTATACACTTAACTCCAAGAAACAACGCTGTGGAGGTGCGGTCCTTCGACTGCCCTTCTTCTTTGCTAAGGAACGAAGCGGCTTGAAGCCAAGTGTGAAAGGAAACGGAGGGCAAGGAAGGGTGATATGCCTCACTCGCGGCACAACTTCTGATGGAGGGCTTTTCTCAACGAACAGCATGTGTCACGAAGATAGAAGGGTTTGCGAAAGTATGTGACTTCGCCAAAGGAAAGGCATACACGAATCTCGGCGAACCACGTCTGTGTCGATCGCGACTTCGAGCTTCCATCTGGGTTCCCGAGGAACCCATAGTCACATAATGTATGTGTTGTATCCTACTGCAGAAACACCACTGCAGAGAAACCGTGCGTCTACTATCACCTTCCCTGAAACTGGTAGACTTTTGCAATGGAAGTGGGAAATCGCAAGGAATGTGCCCCGTGCCTGTGCCACGGAAGTAACTAGTGTAAATGTCTGTCGCGATTGGAATCCTGTTCCGTGAGAAGCGTTTCCAAGAGTATGAGAGAGAGCAGATGGAAAAGGTCATGGTTTGAAGCGTGAGAAGGAGACCCGTCAGGAAAGCCATACACGTAAGTCGGGGAAGCACTTTCGCGTGACATGGTGAAGGCATCTAGAATGTGCCCTGTGACGGTGCTCGAGAAACCACTTGTGAAGAAGGCTTCCCTCAACTGCCGTATCGTTTCCGTAGGAGGAAACTGTTTTCCGTAGTGGGTGTGAAGGCATAAGGGACGTAGACGAGACTTCGCTCTCCGCTTCGAAGGTGCCTGCCGTCGTTACACGAAGAAGGATGTGTATGGAAATGGATGACTGCGGAAGCATAAGGAAGATGGCATGCGTTTGTTTAACTCTAAGAACAAGTCTCGAGGGTTCCCGTCCTTCGACTACCATCTCTTCTCGTAAGGATGCGAAGCCGCTCCTTAAACCTCGTGTGAACGAAAAGAGATGGAACGCGCGATACCGCACAGTGAGGAACACGTTGTGCGGAGGGTTTCTCTCCATTACGTCCTGTGTCATGGAGGTGGATGGGTCTTGCAATGTACGTGGGCTAGCCTCAGTAGCAGTAGTAGCCTGACACTGAATTCTGAGAAACAAGGCCATGTCAAACAGGCTTTCGCGCTAACATCGTGGTGCTTGAAGAAAGAAGCCTTTGGAGACATGTGCGTTGCTATATAAGGTAGGCGTCTTACACTCACCTCTCACGAAACCAAACTGTAGGGAACTAGTCTTTCCACTACCGCCTCCGGGGAAGAAGTTGGAAGAACTTTCCGACGTTCAAAGTGAAGGCACAAATGCTGGGCCGTCTACCACTGTTTGAGAGAGGAGTTGTGTCTCAAGCTCCTGTCAACCCAGATCTTGCTTCGGGAAGAGAGAAGCGTTTTCAGGACTTCGTGTGAAAGCGTAAGGACAATGCCATAGGCTGAATGGTGAAGGAAAATGTGGGTCGAATGCGACCACCAACTAACAAGTTGTCCCCTAGGGAGGTGTGTGTCTGGAAATGGGAGGAAGCGTAAGGAACGAGCTGTACACTTAAGTCTAAGAGACAATGCTGTGGAGGAGCGGTCCTTCGACTCCCCGCCTCCTTTCCTAAGGATCGAAGCAGCTTGACGCCGAGTGTGAACGGAAGCAGAGGAAAAGCCTGCTATACCTTACTCGGGGAACCACTTTGTATGGAGGGCTTCTCTCAATGAACACCACGGCTCACGACGCTAGAAGGGTTTTCAAACGTACGTGAGTTCGCCAAAGGAAAGCCACAGACTACACTGTGCGAAACAAGTCTGTGTCAAACCGCGCCTTCGAGCTTCCATCTGGCTTCACGGGGAAAACCTAGTCACAACATGAACGTGTGGAGCCCTAAACAGGCGGCGTGCACGTCGGTCTGAAGAAACACCACTGCAGAGAAACCGTGTTTCTCCCAACCTCTTCCCTGAAAATGGTAGTCTATTCCAAGGTAAGTGTGACAGCGCAAGGCATGTGCCCCATGCCTGCGCCACGGAAATAAGGAGTGGAGATTGTCTCTCCCGGTTCAAACCTTGTTCCGTGAGAAATGTTTTCAAGAGTACGAGAGAGAGCAGAGGGAAAAGGTCATGCCTTTAAGTCTGAGAAGGAAACCCTGGAAAGCCGTACGCCTACGTATGAGCGGCATTCTGGCGCGAACGTGTGAAGGCATAAAGAATGTGTCCTGGGACGGTGCTTGACAAACCCCTTGTGAAGAAGTCTTCCCTCAGCTATCATATGGTTTCAGGAAGATAAAAGTGTTTTCCGCCGTGGGCGCGAAGGCACGAGGGACGTGCCCTAGAGTGAGCTGTCCGTTTCGAATGTGCCGCCCGTCGTTCCACGAAGAAGGGTGAGTATGGAAATGTATGATGTGAGGAAGCATAGGGAAGATTGCCTACGGGTGTTTAACTCTAAGGACAAATCTAGAGGGTTGCCGTCCGTCGACGACCAGCTCTTTCCCTACGGATGGAAGCGCCGTGTTAAAGCTTAGGGCGAGAGAAAAGAGACGGAATGCGAGATACACCACAGTGGGGAACACGTTGTGTGGAGGGCTTCTCTCCACCAAAGTCTCGGGTCACGAATTTGGAAGGGCCTTCAAATGTACGTGAGCTAGCGTCAGCAGAGCCTTCCACTGAACTCAGAGAAACGAGGCCGCGTCAAACATGATTTCGTGCTAACCCCTTGGTTCGCGAAGCGCGAAGCCTTTTGAGATATGTGTGTGAGGGTCTTGCACTCACCTCTCAAGAAACAAAACGGTAGAGCAATAGTCTTCCCACTACCATCTACAGGGAAGAAGACGGAGGAAATGTCCCACGTTAAAAGTGAAGGCGCAAGTTACTGTGCCATAGAGCCCTGCTTGGGAAAGAACTTGTGTCGAAAGCTTCTCCCAACTCAGATCTTGTTTCGGGAAGATAGAAGCGCTGTCGGTACTTTGTGTGAAAACACAAGGAAAATGCCACACGCTGAATTGTGAAGAGAAATGTGGGTCGAACGTGACCACCAACACACTCGTTGTCCCCTAGAGAGGTGTGTGTCTGGAAGTGGGAGGAAGCGTAACGGACGTGCTATACACTTAACTCCAAGAAACAACGCTGTGGAGGTGCGGTCCTTCGACTGCCCTTCTTCTTTGCTAAGGAACGAAGCGGCTTGAAGCCAAGTGTGAAAGGAAACGGAGGGCAAGGAAGGGTGATATGCCTCACTCGCGGCACAACTTCTGATGGAGGGCTTTTCTCAACGAACAGCATGTGTCACGAAGATAGAAGGGTTTGCGAAAGTATGTGACTTCGCCAAAGGAAAGGCATACACGAATCTCGGCGAACCACGTCTGTGTCGATCGCGACTTCGAGCTTCCATCTGGGTTCCCGAGGAACCCATAGTCACATAATGTATGTGTTGTATCCTACTGCAGAAACACCACTGCAGAGAAACCGTGCGTCTACTATCACCTTCCCTGAAACTGGTAGACTTTTGCAATGGAAGTGGGAAATCGCAAGGAATGTGCCCCGTGCCTGTGCCACGGAAGTAACTAGTGTAAATGTCTGTCGCGATTGGAATCCTGTTCCGTGAGAAGCGTTTCCAAGAGTATGAGAGAGAGCAGATGGAAAAGGTCATGGTTTGAAGCGTGAGAAGGAGACCCGTCAGGAAAGCCATACACGTAAGTCGGGGAAGCACTTTCGCGTGACATGGTGAAGGCATCTAGAATGTGCCCTGTGACGGTGCTCGAGAAACCACTTGTGAAGAAGGCTTCCCTCAACTGCCGTATCGTTTCCGTAGGAGGAAACTGTTTTCCGTAGTGGGTGTGAAGGCATAAGGGACGTAGACGAGACTTCGCTCTCCGCTTCGAAGGTGCCTGCCGTCGTTACACGAAGAAGGATGTGTATGGAAATGGATGACTGCGGAAGCATAAGGAAGATGGCATGCGTTTGTTTAACTCTAAGAACAAGTCTCGAGGGTTCCCGTCCTTCGACTACCATCTCTTCTCGTAAGGATGCGAAGCCGCTCCTTAAACCTCGTGTGAACGAAAAGAGATGGAACGCGCGATACCGCACAGTGAGGAACACGTTGTGCGGAGGGTTTCTCTCCATTACGTCCTGTGTCATGGAGGTGGATGGGTCTTGCAATGTACGTGGGCTAGCCTCAGTAGCAGTAGTAGCCTGACACTGAATTCTGAGAAACAAGGCCATGTCAAACAGGCTTTCGCGCTAACATCGTGGTGCTTGAAGAAAGAAGCCTTTGGAGACATGTGCGTTGCTATATAAGGTAGGCGTCTTACACTCACCTCTCACGAAACCAAACTGTAGGGAACTAGTCTTTCCACTACCGCCTCCGGGGAAGAAGTTGGAAGAACTTTCCGACGTTCAAAGTGAAGGCACAAATGCTGGGCCGTCTACCACTGTTTGAGAGAGGAGTTGTGTCTCAAGCTCCTGTCAACCCAGATCTTGCTTCGGGAAGAGAGAAGCGTTTTCAGGACTTCGTGTGAAAGCGTAAGGACAATGCCATAGGCTGAATGGTGAAGGAAAATGTGGGTCGAATGCGACCACCAACTAACAAGTTGTCCCCTAGGGAGGTGTGTGTCTGGAAATGGGAGGAAGCGTAAGGAACGAGCTGTACACTTAAGTCTAAGAGACAATGCTGTGGAGGAGCGGTCCTTCGACTCCCCGCCTCCTTTCCTAAGGATCGAAGCAGCTTGACGCCGAGTGTGAACGGAAGCAGAGGAAAAGCCTGCTATACCTTACTCGGGGAACCACTTTGTATGGAGGGCTTCTCTCAATGAACACCACGGCTCACGACGCTAGAAGGGTTTTCAAACGTACGTGAGTTCGCCAAAGGAAAGCCACAGACTACACTGTGCGAAACAAGTCTGTGTCAAACCGCGCCTTCGAGCTTCCATCTGGCTTCACGGGGAAAACCTAGTCACAACATGAACGTGTGGAGCCCTAAACAGGCGGCGTGCACGTCGGTCTGAAGAAACACCACTGCAGAGAAACCGTGTTTCTCCCAACCTCTTCCCTGAAAATGGTAGTCTATTCCAAGGTAAGTGTGACAGCGCAAGGCATGTGCCCCATGCCTGCGCCACGGAAATAAGGAGTGGAGATTGTCTCTCCCGGTTCAAACCTTGTTCCGTGAGAAATGTTTTCAAGAGTACGAGAGAGAGCAGAGGGAAAAGGTCATGCCTTTAAGTCTGAGAAGGAAACCCTGGAAAGCCGTACGCCTACGTATGAGCGGCATTCTGGCGCGAACGTGTGAAGGCATAAAGAATGTGTCCTGGGACGGTGCTTGACAAACCCCTTGTGAAGAAGTCTTCCCTCAGCTATCATATGGTTTCAGGAAGATAAAAGTGTTTTCCGCCGTGGGCGCGAAGGCACGAGGGACGTGCCCTAGAGTGAGCTGTCCGTTTCGAATGTGCCGCCCGTCGTTCCACGAAGAAGGGTGAGTATGGAAATGTATGATGTGAGGAAGCATAGGGAAGATTGCCTACGGGTGTTTAACTCTAAGGACAAATCTTGAGGGTTGCCGTCCGTCGACGACCAGCTCTTTCCCTACGGATGGAAGCGCCGTGTTAAAGCTTAGGGCGAGAGAAAAGAGACGGAATGCGAGATACACCACAGTGGGGAACACGTTGTGTGGAGGGCTTCTCTCCACCAAAGTCTCGGGTCACGAATTTGGAAGGGCCTTCAAATGTACGTGAGCTAGCGTCAGCAGAGCCTTCCACTGAACTCAGAGAAACGAGGCCGCGTCAAACATGATTTCGTGCTAACCCCTTGGTTCGCGAAGCGCGAAGCCTTTTGAGATATGTGTGTGAGGGTCTTGCACTCACCTCTCAAGAAACAAAACGGTAGAGCAATAGTCTTCCCACTACCATCTACAGGGAAGAAGACGGAGGAAATGTCCCACGTTAAAAGTGAAGGCGCAAGTTACTGTGCCATAGAGCCCTGCTTGGGAAAGAACTTGTGTCGAAAGCTTCTCCCAACTCAGATCTTGTTTCGGGAAGATAGAAGCGCTGTCGGTACTTTGTGTGAAAACACAAGGAAAATGCCACACGCTGAATTGTGAAGAGAAATGTGGGTCGAACGTGACCACCAACACACTCGTTGTCCCCTAGAGAGGTGTGTGTCTGGAAGTGGGAGGAAGCGTAACGGACGTGCTATACACTTAACTCCAAGAAACAACGCTGTGGAGGTGCGGTCCTTCGACTGCCCTTCTTCTTTGCTAAGGAACGAAGCGGCTTGAAGCCAAGTGTGAAAGGAAACGGAGGGCAAGGAAGGGTGATATGCCTCACTCGCGGCACAACTTCTGATGGAGGGCTTTTCTCAACGAACACCATGTGTCACGAAGATAGAAGGGTTTGCGAAAGTATGTGACTTCGCCAAAGGAAAGGCATACACGAATCTCGGCGAACCACGTCTGTGTCGATCGCGACTTCGAGCTTCCATCTGGGTTCCCGAGGAACCCATAGTCACATAATGTATGTGTTGTATCCTACTGCAGAAACACCACTGCAGAGAAACCGTGCGTCTACTATCACCTTCCCTGAAACTGGTAGACTTTTGCAATGGAAGTGGGAAATCGCAAGGAATGTGCCCCGTGCCTGTGCCACGGAAGTAACTAGTGTAAATGTCTGTCGCGATTGGAATCCTGTTCCGTGAGAAGCGTTTCCAAGAGTATGAGAGAGAGCAGATGGAAAAGGTCATGGTTTGAAGCGTGAGAAGGAGACCCGTCAGGAAAGCCATACACGTAAGTCGGGGAAGCACTTTCGCGTGACATGGTGAAGGCATCTAGAATGTGCCCTGTGACGGTGCTCGAGAAACCACTTGTGAAGAAGGCTTCCCTCAACTGCCGTATCGTTTCCGTAGGAGGAAACTGTTTTCCGTAGTGGGTGTGAAGGCATAAGGGACGTAGACGAGACTTCGCTCTCCGCTTCGAAGGTGCCTGCCGTCGTTACACGAAGAAGGATGTGTATGGAAATGGATGACTGCGGAAGCATAAGGAAGATGGCATGCGTTTGTTTAACTCTAAGAACAAGTCTCGAGGGTTCCCGTCCTTCGACTACCATCTCTTCTCGTAAGGATGCGAAGCCGCTCCTTAAACCTCGTGTGAACGAAAAGAGATGGAACGCGCGATACCGCACAGTGAGGAACACGTTGTGCGGAGGGTTTCTCTCCATTACGTCCTGTGTCATGGAGGTGGATGGGTCTTGCAATGTACGTGGGCTAGCCTCAGTAGCAGTAGTAGCCTGACACTGAATTCTGAGAAACAAGGCCATGTCAAACAGGCTTTCGCGCTAACATCGTGGTGCTTGAAGAAAGAAGCCTTTGGAGACATGTGCGTTGCTATATAAGGTAGGCGTCTTACACTCACCTCTCACGAAACCAAACTGTAGGGAACTAGTCTTTCCACTACCGCCTCCGGGGAAGAAGTTGGAAGAACTTTCCGACGTTCAAAGTGAAGGCACAAATGCTGGGCCGTCTACCACTGTTTGAGAGAGGAGTTGTGTCTCAAGCTCCTGTCAACCCAGATCTTGCTTCGGGAAGAGAGAAGCGTTTTCAGGACTTCGTGTGAAAGCGTAAGGACAATGCCATAGGCGGAATGGTGAAGGAAAATGTGGGTCGAATGCGACCACCAACTAACAAGTTGTCCCCTAGGGAGGTGTGTGTCTGGAAATGGGAGGAAGCGTAAGGAACGAGCTGTACACTTAAGTCTAAGAGACAATGCTGTGGAGGAGCCGTCCTTCGACTCCCCGCCTCCTTTCCTAAGGATCGAAGCAGCTTGACGCCGAGTGTGAACGGAAGCAGAGGAAAAGCCTGCTATACCTTACTCGGGGAACCACTTTGTATGGAGGGCTTCTCTCAATGAACACCACGGCTCACGACGCTAGAAGGGTTTTCAAACGTACGTGAGTTCGCCAAAGGAAAGCCACAGACTACACTGTGCGAAACAAGTCTGTGTCAAACCGCGCCTTCGAGCTTCCATCTGGCTTCACGGGGAAAACCTAGTCACAACATGAACGTGTGGAGCCCTAAACAGGCGGCGTGCACGTCGGTCTGAAGAAACACCACTGCAGAGAAACCGTGTTTCTCCCAACCTCTTCCCTGAAAATGGTAGTCTATTCCAAGGTAAGTGTGACAGCGCAAGGCATGTGCCCCATGCCTGCGCCACGGAAATAAGGAGTGGAGATTGTCTCTCCCGGTTCAAACCTTGTTCCGTGAGAAATGTTTTCAAGAGTACGAGAGAGAGCAGAGGGAAAAGGTCATGCCTTTAAGTCTGAGAAGGAAACCCTGGAAAGCCGTACGCCTACGTATGAGCGGCATTCTGGCGCGAACGTGTGAAGGCATAAAGAATGTGTCCTGGGACGGTGCTTGACAAACCCCTTGTGAAGAAGTCTTCCCTCAGCTATCATATGGTTTCAGGAAGATAAAAGTGTTTTCCGCCGTGGGCGCGAAGGCACGAGGGACGTGCCCTAGAGTGAGCTGTCCGTTTCGAATGTGCCGCCCGTCGTTCCACGAAGAAGGGTGAGTATGGAAATGTATGATGTGAGGAAGCATAGGGAAGATTGCCTACGGGTGTTTAACTCTAAGGACAAATCTAGAGGGTTGCCGTCCGTCGACGACCAGCTCTTTCCCTACGGATGGAAGCGCCGTGTTAAAGCTTAGGGCGAGAGAAAAGAGACGGAATGCGAGATACACCACAGTGGGGAACACGTTGTGTGGAGGGCTTCTCTCCACCAAAGTCTCGGGTCACGAATTTGGAAGGGCCTTCAAATGTACGTGAGCTAGCGTCAGCAGAGCCTTCCACTGAACTCAGAGAAACGAGGCCGCGTCAAACATGATTTCGTGCTAACCCCTTGGTTCGCGAAGCGCGAAGCCTTTTGAGATATGTGTGTGAGGGTCTTGCACTCACCTCTCAAGAAACAAAACGGTAGAGCAATAGTCTTCCCACTACCATCTACAGGGAAGAAGACGGAGGAAATGTCCCACGTTAAAAGTGAAGGCGCAAGTTACTGTGCCATAGAGCCCTGCTTGGGAAAGAACTTGTGTCGAAAGCTTCTCCCAACTCAGATCTTGTTTCGGGAAGATAGAAGCGCTGTCGGTACTTTGTGTGAAAACACAAGGAAAATGCCACACGCTGAATTGTGAAGAGAAATGTGGGTCGAACGTGACCACCAACACACTCGTTGTCCCCTAGAGAGGTGTGTGTCTGGAAGTGGGAGGAAGCGTAACGGACGTGCTATACACTTAACTCCAAGAAACAACGCTGTGGAGGTGCGGTCCTTCGACTGCCCTTCTTCTTTGCTAAGGAACGAAGCGGCTTGAAGCCAAGTGTGAAAGGAAACGGAGGGCAAGGAAGGGTGATATGCCTCACTCGCGGCACAACTTCTGATGGAGGGCTTTTCTCAACGAACACCATGTGTCACGAAGATAGAAGGGTTTGCGAAAGTATGTGACTTCGCCAAAGGAAAGGCATACACGAATCTCGGCGAACCACGTCTGTGTCGATCGCGACTTCGAGCTTCCATCTGGGTTCCCGAGGAACCCATAGTCACATAATGTATGTGTTGTATCCTACTGCAGAAACACCACTGCAGAGAAACCGTGCGTCTACTATCACCTTCCCTGAAACTGGTAGACTTTTGCAATGGAAGTGGGAAATCGCAAGGAATGTGCCCCGTGCCTGTGCCACGGAAGTAACTAGTGTAAATGTCTGTCGCGATTGGAATCCTGTTCCGTGAGAAGCGTTTCCAAGAGTATGAGAGAGAGCAGATGGAAAAGGTCATGGTTTGAAGCGTGAGAAGGAGACCCGTCAGGAAAGCCATACACGTAAGTCGGGGAAGCACTTTCGCGTGACATGGTGAAGGCATCTAGAATGTGCCCTGTGACGGTGCTCGAGAAACCACTTGTGAAGAAGGCTTCCCTCAACTGCCGTATCGTTTCCGTAGGAGGAAACTGTTTTCCGTAGTGGGTGTGAAGGCATAAGGGACGTAGACGAGACTTCGCTCTCCGCTTCGAAGGTGCCTGCCGTCGTTACACGAAGAAGGATGTGTATGGAAATGGATGACTGCGGAAGCATAAGGAAGATGGCATGCGTTTGTTTAACTCTAAGAACAAGTCTCGAGGGTTCCCGTCCTTCGACTACCATCTCTTCTCGTAAGGATGCGAAGCCGCTCCTTAAACCTCGTGTGAACGAAAAGAGATGGAACGCGCGATACCGCACAGTGAGGAACACGTTGTGCGGAGGGTTTCTCTCCATTACGTCCTGTGTCATGGAGGTGGATGGGTCTTGCAATGTACGTGGGCTAGCCTCAGTAGCAGTAGTAGCCTGACACTGAATTCTGAGAAACAAGGCCATGTCAAACAGGCTTTCGCGCTAACATCGTGGTGCTTGAAGAAAGAAGCCTTTGGAGACATGTGCGTTGCTATATAAGGTAGGCGTCTTACACTCACCTCTCACGAAACCAAACTGTAGGGAACTAGTCTTTCCACTACCGCCTCCGGGGAAGAAGTTGGAAGAACTTTCCGACGTTCAAAGTGAAGGCACAAATGCTGGGCCGTCTACCACTGTTTGAGAGAGGAGTTGTGTCTCAAGCTCCTGTCAACCCAGATCTTGCTTCGGGAAGAGAGAAGCGTTTTCAGGACTTCGTGTGAAAGCGTAAGGACAATGCCATAGGCGGAATGGTGAAGGAAAATGTGGGTCGAATGCGACCACCAACTAACAAGTTGTCCCCTAGGGAGGTGTGTGTCTGGAAATGGGAGGAAGCGTAAGGAACGAGCTGTACACTTAAGTCTAAGAGACAATGCTGTGGAGGAGCCGTCCTTCGACTCCCCGCCTCCTTTCCTAAGGATCGAAGCAGCTTGACGCCGAGTGTGAACGGAAGCAGAGGAAAAGCCTGCTATACCTTACTCGGGGAACCACTTTGTATGGAGGGCTTCTCTCAATGAACACCACGGCTCACGACGCTAGAAGGGTTTTCAAACGTACGTGAGTTCGCCAAAGGAAAGCCACAGACTACACTGTGCGAAACAAGTCTGTGTCAAACCGCGCCTTCGAGCTTCCATCTGGCTTCACGGGGAAAACCTAGTCACAACATGAACGTGTGGAGCCCTAAACAGGCGGCGTGCACGTCGGTCTGAAGAAACACCACTGCAGAGAAACCGTGTTTCTCCCAACCTCTTCCCTGAAAATGGTAGTCTATTCCAAGGTAAGTGTGACAGCGCAAGGCATGTGCCCCATGCCTGCGCCACGGAAATAAGGAGTGGAGATTGTCTCTCCCGGTTCAAACCTTGTTCCGTGAGAAATGTTTTCAAGAGTACGAGAGAGAGCAGAGGGAAAAGGTCATGCCTTTAAGTCTGAGAAGGAAACCCTGGAAAGCCGTACGCCTACGTATGAGCGGCATTCTGGCGCGAACGTGTGAAGGCATAAAGAATGTGTCCTGGGACGGTGCTTGACAAACCCCTTGTGAAGAAGTCTTCCCTCAGCTATCATATGGTTTCAGGAAGATAAAAGTGTTTTCCGCCGTGGGCGCGAAGGCACGAGGGACGTGCCCTAGAGTGAGCTGTCCGTTTCGAATGTGCCGCCCGTCGTTCCACGAAGAAGGGTGAGTATGGAAATGTATGATGTGAGGAAGCATAGGGAAGATTGCCTACGGGTGTTTAACTCTAAGGACAAATCTAGAGGGTTGCCGTCCGTCGACGACCAGCTCTTTCCCTACGGATGGAAGCGCCGTGTTAAAGCTTAGGGCGAGAGAAAAGAGACGGAATGCGAGATACACCACAGTGGGGAACACGTTGTGTGGAGGGCTTCTCTCCACCAAAGTCTCGGGTCACGAATTTGGAAGGGCCTTCAAATGTACGTGAGCTAGCGTCAGCAGAGCCTTCCACTGAACTCAGAGAAACGAGGCCGCGTCAAACATGATTTCGTGCTAACCCCTTGGTTCGCGAAGCGCGAAGCCTTTTGAGATATGTGTGTGAGGGTCTTGCACTCACCTCTCAAGAAACAAAACGGTAGAGCAATAGTCTTCCCACTACCATCTACAGGGAAGAAGACGGAGGAAATGTCCCACGTTAAAAGTGAAGGCGCAAGTTACTGTGCCATAGAGCCCTGCTTGGGAAAGAACTTGTGTCGAAAGCTTCTCCCAACTCAGATCTTGTTTCGGGAAGATAGAAGCGCTGTCGGTACTTTGTGTGAAAACACAAGGAAAATGCCACACGCTGAATTGTGAAGAGAAATGTGGGTCGAACGTGACCACCAACACACTCGTTGTCCCCTAGAGAGGTGTGTGTCTGGAAGTGGGAGGAAGCGTAACGGACGTGCTATACACTTAACTCCAAGAAACAACGCTGTGGAGGTGCGGTCCTTCGACTGCCCTTCTTCTTTGCTAAGGAACGAAGCGGCTTGAAGCCAAGTGTGAAAGGAAACGGAGGGCAAGGAAGGGTGATATGCCTCACTCGCGGCACAACTTCTGATGGAGGGCTTTTCTCAACGAACACCATGTGTCACGAAGATAGAAGGGTTTGCGAAAGTATGTGACTTCGCCAAAGGAAAGGCATACACGAATCTCGGCGAACCACGTCTGTGTCGATCGCGACTTCGAGCTTCCATCTGGGTTCCCGAGGAACCCATAGTCACATAATGTATGTGTTGTATCCTACTGCAGAAACACCACTGCAGAGAAACCGTGCGTCTACTATCACCTTCCCTGAAACTGGTAGACTTTTGCAATGGAAGTGGGAAATCGCAAGGAATGTGCCCCGTGCCTGTGCCACGGAAGTAACTAGTGTAAATGTCTGTCGCGATTGGAATCCTGTTCCGTGAGAAGCGTTTCCAAGAGTATGAGAGAGAGCAGATGGAAAAGGTCATGGTTTGAAGCGTGAGAAGGAGACCCGTCAGGAAAGCCATACACGTAAGTCGGGGAAGCACTTTCGCGTGACATGGTGAAGGCATCTAGAATGTGCCCTGTGACGGTGCTCGAGAAACCACTTGTGAAGAAGGCTTCCCTCAACTGCCGTATCGTTTCCGTAGGAGGAAACTGTTTTCCGTAGTGGGTGTGAAGGCATAAGGGACGTAGACGAGACTTCGCTCTCCGCTTCGAAGGTGCCTGCCGTCGTTACACGAAGAAGGATGTGTATGGAAATGGATGACTGCGGAAGCATAAGGAAGATGGCATGCGTTTGTTTAACTCTAAGAACAAGTCTCGAGGGTTCCCGTCCTTCGACTACCATCTCTTCTCGTAAGGATGCGAAGCCGCTCCTTAAACCTCGTGTGAACGAAAAGAGATGGAACGCGCGATACCGCACAGTGAGGAACACGTTGTGCGGAGGGTTTCTCTCCATTACGTCCTGTGTCATGGAGGTGGATGGGTCTTGCAATGTACGTGGGCTAGCCTCAGTAGCAGTAGTAGCCTGACACTGAATTCTGAGAAACAAGGCCATGTCAAACAGGCTTTCGCGCTAACATCGTGGTGCTTGAAGAAAGAAGCCTTTGGAGACATGTGCGTTGCTATATAAGGTAGGCGTCTTACACTCACCTCTCACGAAACCAAACTGTAGGGAACTAGTCTTTCCACTACCGCCTCCGGGGAAGAAGTTGGAAGAACTTTCCGACGTTCAAAGTGAAGGCACAAATGCTGGGCCGTCTACCACTGTTTGAGAGAGGAGTTGTGTCTCAAGCTCCTGTCAACCCAGATCTTGCTTCGGGAAGAGAGAAGCGTTTTCAGGACTTCGTGTGAAAGCGTAAGGACAATGCCATAGGCTGAATGGTGAAGGAAAATGTGGGTCGAATGCGACCACCAACTAACAAGTTGTCCCCTAGGGAGGTGTGTGTCTGGAAATGGGAGGAAGCGTAAGGAACGAGCTGTACACTTAAGTCTAAGAGACAATGCTGTGGAGGAGCCGTCCTTCGACTCCCCGCCTCCTTTCCTAAGGATCGAAGCAGCTTGACGCCGAGTGTGAACGGAAGCAGAGGAAAAGCCTGCTATACCTTACTCGGGGAACCACTTTGTATGGAGGGCTTCTCTCAATGAACACCACGGCTCACGACGCTAGAAGGGTTTTCAAACGTACGTGAGTTCGCCAAAGGAAAGCCACAGACTACACTGTGCGAAACAAGTCTGTGTCAAACCGCGCCTTCGAGCTTCCATCTGGCTTCACGGGGAAAACCTAGTCACAACATGAACGTGTGGAGCCCTAAACAGGCGGCGTGCACGTCGGTCTGAAGAAACACCACTGCAGAGAAACCGTGTTTCTCCCAACCTCTTCCCTGAAAATGGTAGTCTATTCCAAGGTAAGTGTGACAGCGCAAGGCATGTGCCCCATGCCTGCGCCACGGAAATAAGGAGTGGAGATTGTCTCTCCCGGTTCAAACCTTGTTCCGTGAGAAATGTTTTCAAGAGTACGAGAGAGAGCAGAGGGAAAAGGTCATGCCTTTAAGTCTGAGAAGGAAACCCTGGAAAGCCGTACGCCTACGTATGAGCGGCATTCTGGCGCGAACGTGTGAAGGCATAAAGAATGTGTCCTGGGACGGTGCTTGACAAACCCCTTGTGAAGAAGTCTTCCCTCAGCTATCATATGGTTTCAGGAAGATAAAAGTGTTTTCCGCCGTGGGCGCGAAGGCACGAGGGACGTGCCCTAGAGTGAGCTGTCCGTTTCGAATGTGCCGCCCGTCGTTCCACGAAGAAGGGTGAGTATGGAAATGTATGATGTGAGGAAGCATAGGGAAGATTGCCTACGGGTGTTTAACTCTAAGGACAAATCTAGAGGGTTGCCGTCCGTCGACGACCAGCTCTTTCCCTACGGATGGAAGCGCCGTGTTAAAGCTTAGGGCGAGAGAAAAGAGACGGAATGCGAGATACACCACAGTGGGGAACACGTTGTGTGGAGGGCTTCTCTCCACCAAAGTCTCGGGTCACGAATTTGGAAGGGCCTTCAAATGTACGTGAGCTAGCGTCAGCAGAGCCTTCCACTGAACTCAGAGAAACGAGGCCGCGTCAAACATGATTTCGTGCTAACCCCTTGGTTCGCGAAGCGCGAAGCCTTTTGAGATATGTGTGTGAGGGTCTTGCACTCACCTCTCAAGAAACAAAACGGTAGAGCAATAGTCTTCCCACTACCATCTACAGGGAAGAAGACGGAGGAAATGTCCCACGTTAAAAGTGAAGGCGCAAGTTACTGTGCCATAGAGCCCTGCTTGGGAAAGAACTTGTGTCGAAAGCTTCTCCCAACTCAGATCTTGTTTCGGGAAGATAGAAGCGCTGTCGGTACTTTGTGTGAAAACACAAGGAAAATGCCACACGCTGAATTGTGAAGAGAAATGTGGGTCGAACGTGACCACCAACACACTCGTTGTCCCCTAGAGAGGTGTGTGTCTGGAAGTGGGAGGAAGCGTAACGGACGTGCTATACACTTAACTCCAAGAAACAACGCTGTGGAGGTGCGGTCCTTCGACTGCCCTTCTTCTTTGCTAAGGAACGAAGCGGCTTGAAGCCAAGTGTGAAAGGAAACGGAGGGCAAGGAAGGGTGATATGCCTCACTCGCGGCACAACTTCTGATGGAGGGCTTTTCTCAACGAACACCATGTGTCACGAAGATAGAAGGGTTTGCGAAAGTATGTGACTTCGCCAAAGGAAAGGCATACACGAATCTCGGCGAACCACGTCTGTGTCGATCGCGACTTCGAGCTTCCATCTGGGTTCCCGAGGAACCCATAGTCACATAATGTATGTGTTGTATCCTACTGCAGAAACACCACTGCAGAGAAACCGTGCGTCTACTATCACCTTCCCTGAAACTGGTAGACTTTTGCAATGGAAGTGGGAAATCGCAAGGAATGTGCCCCGTGCCTGTGCCACGGAAGTAACTAGTGTAAATGTCTGTCGCGATTGGAATCCTGTTCCGTGAGAAGCGTTTCCAAGAGTATGAGAGAGAGCAGATGGAAAAGGTCATGGTTTGAAGCGTGAGAAGGAGACCCGTCAGGAAAGCCATACACGTAAGTCGGGGAAGCACTTTCGCGTGACATGGTGAAGGCATCTAGAATGTGCCCTGTGACGGTGCTCGAGAAACCACTTGTGAAGAAGGCTTCCCTCAACTGCCGTATCGTTTCCGTAGGAGGAAACTGTTTTCCGTAGTGGGTGTGAAGGCATAAGGGACGTAGACGAGACTTCGCTCTCCGCTTCGAAGGTGCCTGCCGTCGTTACACGAAGAAGGATGTGTATGGAAATGGATGACTGCGGAAGCATAAGGAAGATGGCATGCGTTTGTTTAACTCTAAGAACAAGTCTCGAGGGTTCCCGTCCTTCGACTACCATCTCTTCTCGTAAGGATGCGAAGCCGCTCCTTAAACCTCGTGTGAACGAAAAGAGATGGAACGCGCGATACCGCACAGTGAGGAACACGTTGTGCGGAGGGTTTCTCTCCATTACGTCCTGTGTCATGGAGGTGGATGGGTCTTGCAATGTACGTGGGCTAGCCTCAGTAGCAGTAGTAGCCTGACACTGAATTCTGAGAAACAAGGCCATGTCAAACAGGCTTTCGCGCTAACATCGTGGTGCTTGAAGAAAGAAGCCTTTGGAGACATGTGCGTTGCTATATAAGGTAGGCGTCTTACACTCACCTCTCACGAAACCAAACTGTAGGGAACTAGTCTTTCCACTACCGCCTCCGGGGAAGAAGTTGGAAGAACTTTCCGACGTTCAAAGTGAAGGCACAAATGCTGGGCCGTCTACCACTGTTTGAGAGAGGAGTTGTGTCTCAAGCTCCTGTCAACCCAGATCTTGCTTCGGGAAGAGAGAAGCGTTTTCAGGACTTCGTGTGAAAGCGTAAGGACAATGCCATAGGCTGAATGGTGAAGGAAAATGTGGGTCGAATGCGACCACCAACTAACAAGTTGTCCCCTAGGGAGGTGTGTGTCTGGAAATGGGAGGAAGCGTAAGGAACGAGCTGTACACTTAAGTCTAAGAGACAATGCTGTGGAGGAGCCGTCCTTCGACTCCCCGCCTCCTTTCCTAAGGATCGAAGCAGCTTGACGCCGAGTGTGAACGGAAGCAGAGGAAAAGCCTGCTATACCTTACTCGGGGAACCACTTTGTATGGAGGGCTTCTCTCAATGAACACCACGGCTCACGACGCTAGAAGGGTTTTCAAACGTACGTGAGTTCGCCAAAGGAAAGCCACAGACTACACTGTGCGAAACAAGTCTGTGTCAAACCGCGCCTTCGAGCTTCCATCTGGCTTCACGGGGAAAACCTAGTCACAACATGAACGTGTGGAGCCCTAAACAGGCGGCGTGCACGTCGGTCTGAAGAAACACCACTGCAGAGAAACCGTGTTTCTCCCAACCTCTTCCCTGAAAATGGTAGTCTATTCCAAGGTAAGTGTGACAGCGCAAGGCATGTGCCCCATGCCTGCGCCACGGAAATAAGGAGTGGAGATTGTCTCTCCCGGTTCAAACCTTGTTCCGTGAGAAATGTTTTCAAGAGTACGAGAGAGAGCAGAGGGAAAAGGTCATGCCTTTAAGTCTGAGAAGGAAACCCTGGAAAGCCGTACGCCTACGTATGAGCGGCATTCTGGCGCGAACGTGTGAAGGCATAAAGAATGTGTCCTGGGACGGTGCTTGACAAACCCCTTGTGAAGAAGTCTTCCCTCAGCTATCATATGGTTTCAGGAAGATAAAAGTGTTTTCCGCCGTGGGCGCGAAGGCACGAGGGACGTGCCCTAGAGTGAGCTGTCCGTTTCGAATGTGCCGCCCGTCGTTCCACGAAGAAGGGTGAGTATGGAAATGTATGATGTGAGGAAGCATAGGGAAGATTGCCTACGGGTGTTTAACTCTAAGGACAAATCTAGAGGGTTGCCGTCCGTCGACGACCAGCTCTTTCCCTACGGATGGAAGCGCCGTGTTAAAGCTTAGGGCGAGAGAAAAGAGACGGAATGCGAGATACACCACAGTGGGGAACACGTTGTGTGGAGGGCTTCTCTCCACCAAAGTCTCGGGTCACGAATTTGGAAGGGCCTTCAAATGTACGTGAGCTAGCGTCAGCAGAGCCTTCCACTGAACTCAGAGAAACGAGGCCGCGTCAAACATGATTTCGTGCTAACCCCTTGGTTCGCGAAGCGCGAAGCCTTTTGAGATATGTGTGTGAGGGTCTTGCACTCACCTCTCAAGAAACAAAACGGTAGAGCAATAGTCTTCCCACTACCATCTACAGGGAAGAAGACGGAGGAAATGTCCCACGTTAAAAGTGAAGGCGCAAGTTACTGTGCCATAGAGCCCTGCTTGGGAAAGAACTTGTGTCGAAAGCTTCTCCCAACTCAGATCTTGTTTCGGGAAGATAGAAGCGCTGTCGGTACTTTGTGTGAAAACACAAGGAAAATGCCACACGCTGAATTGTGAAGAGAAATGTGGGTCGAACGTGACCACCAACACACTCGTTGTCCCCTAGAGAGGTGTGTGTCTGGAAGTGGGAGGAAGCGTAACGGACGTGCTATACACTTAACTCCAAGAAACAACGCTGTGGAGGTGCGGTCCTTCGACTGCCCTTCTTCTTTGCTAAGGAACGAAGCGGCTTGAAGCCAAGTGTGAAAGGAAACGGAGGGCAAGGAAGGGTGATATGCCTCACTCGCGGCACAACTTCTGATGGAGGGCTTTTCTCAACGAACACCATGTGTCACGAAGATAGAAGGGTTTGCGAAAGTATGTGACTTCGCCAAAGGAAAGGCATACACGAATCTCGGCGAACCACGTCTGTGTCGATCGCGACTTCGAGCTTCCATCTGGGTTCCCGAGGAACCCATAGTCACATAATGTATGTGTTGTATCCTACTGCAGAAACACCACTGCAGAGAAACCGTGCGTCTACTATCACCTTCCCTGAAACTGGTAGACTTTTGCAATGGAAGTGGGAAATCGCAAGGAATGTGCCCCGTGCCTGTGCCACGGAAGTAACTAGTGTAAATGTCTGTCGCGATTGGAATCCTGTTCCGTGAGAAGCGTTTCCAAGAGTATGAGAGAGAGCAGATGGAAAAGGTCATGGTTTGAAGCGTGAGAAGGAGACCCGTCAGGAAAGCCATACACGTAAGTCGGGGAAGCACTTTCGCGTGACATGGTGAAGGCATCTAGAATGTGCCCTGTGACGGTGCTCGAGAAACCACTTGTGAAGAAGGCTTCCCTCAACTGCCGTATCGTTTCCGTAGGAGGAAACTGTTTTCCGTAGTGGGTGTGAAGGCATAAGGGACGTAGACGAGACTTCGCTCTCCGCTTCGAAGGTGCCTGCCGTCGTTACACGAAGAAGGATGTGTATGGAAATGGATGACTGCGGAAGCATAAGGAAGATGGCATGCGTTTGTTTAACTCTAAGAACAAGTCTCGAGGGTTCCCGTCCTTCGACTACCATCTCTTCTCGTAAGGATGCGAAGCCGCTCCTTAAACCTCGTGTGAACGAAAAGAGATGGAACGCGCGATACCGCACAGTGAGGAACACGTTGTGCGGAGGGTTTCTCTCCATTACGTCCTGTGTCATGGAGGTGGATGGGTCTTGCAATGTACGTGGGCTAGCCTCAGTAGCAGTAGTAGCCTGACACTGAATTCTGAGAAACAAGGCCATGTCAAACAGGCTTTCGCGCTAACATCGTGGTGCTTGAAGAAAGAAGCCTTTGGAGACATGTGCGTTGCTATATAAGGTAGGCGTCTTACACTCACCTCTCACGAAACCAAACTGTAGGGAACTAGTCTTTCCACTACCGCCTCCGGGGAAGAAGTTGGAAGAACTTTCCGACGTTCAAAGTGAAGGCACAAATGCTGGGCCGTCTACCACTGTTTGAGAGAGGAGTTGTGTCTCAAGCTCCTGTCAACCCAGATCTTGCTTCGGGAAGAGAGAAGCGTTTTCAGGACTTCGTGTGAAAGCGTAAGGACAATGCCATAGGCTGAATGGTGAAGGAAAATGTGGGTCGAATGCGACCACCAACTAACAAGTTGTCCCCTAGGGAGGTGTGTGTCTGGAAATGGGAGGAAGCGTAAGGAACGAGCTGTACACTTAAGTCTAAGAGACAATGCTGTGGAGGAGCCGTCCTTCGACTCCCCGCCTCCTTTCCTAAGGATCGAAGCAGCTTGACGCCGAGTGTGAACGGAAGCAGAGGAAAAGCCTGCTATACCTTACTCGGGGAACCACTTTGTATGGAGGGCTTCTCTCAATGAACACCACGGCTCACGACGCTAGAAGGGTTTTCAAACGTACGTGAGTTCGCCAAAGGAAAGCCACAGACTACACTGTGCGAAACAAGTCTGTGTCAAACCGCGCCTTCGAGCTTCCATCTGGCTTCACGGGGAAAACCTAGTCACAACATGAACGTGTGGAGCCCTAAACAGGCGGCGTGCACGTCGGTCTGAAGAAACACCACTGCAGAGGAACCGTGTTTCTCCCAACCTCTTCCCTGAAAATGGTAGTCTATTCCAAGGTAAGTGTGACAGCGCAAGGCATGTGCCCCATGCCTGCGCCACGGAAATAAGGAGTGGAGATTGTCTCTCCCGGTTCAAACCTTGTTCCGTGAGAAATGTTTTCAAGAGTACGAGAGAGAGCAGAGGGAAAAGGTCATGCCTTTAAGTCTGAGAAGGAAACCCTGGAAAGCCGTACGCCTACGTATGAGCGGCATTCTGGCGCGAACGTGTGAAGGCATAAAGAATGTGTCCTGGGACGGTGCTTGACAAACCCCTTGTGAAGAAGTCTTCCCTCAGCTATCATATGGTTTCAGGAAGATAAAAGTGTTTTCCGCCGTGGGCGCGAAGGCACGAGGGACGTGCCCTAGAGTGAGCTGTCCGTTTCGAATGTGCCGCCCGTCGTTCCACGAAGAAGGGTGAGTATGGAAATGTATGATGTGAGGAAGCATAGGGAAGATTGCCTACGGGTGTTTAACTCTAAGGACAAATCTAGAGGGTTGCCGTCCGTCGACGACCAGCTCTTTCCCTACGGATGGAAGCGCCGTGTTAAAGCTTAGGGCGAGAGAAAAGAGACGGAATGCGAGATACACCACAGTGGGGAACACGTTGTGTGGAGGGCTTCTCTCCACCAAAGTCTCGGGTCACGAATTTGGAAGGGCCTTCAAATGTACGTGAGCTAGCGTCAGCAGAGCCTTCCACTGAACTCAGAGAAACGAGGCCGCGTCAAACATGATTTCGTGCTAACCCCTTGGTTCGCGAAGCGCGAAGCCTTTTGAGATATGTGTGTGAGGGTCTTGCACTCACCTCTCAAGAAACAAAACGGTAGAGCAATAGTCTTCCCACTACCATCTACAGGGAAGAAGACGGAGGAAATGTCCCACGTTAAAAGTGAAGGCGCAAGTTACTGTGCCATAGAGCCCTGCTTGGGAAAGAACTTGTGTCGAAAGCTTCTCCCAACTCAGATCTTGTTTCGGGAAGATAGAAGCGCTGTCGGTACTTTGTGTGAAAACACAGGGAAAATGCCACACGCTGAATTGTGAAGAGAAATGTGGGTCGAACGTGACCACCAACACACTCGTTGTCCCCTAGAGAGGTGTGTGTCTGGAAGTGGGAGGAAGCGTAACGGACGTGCTATACACTTAACTCCAAGAAACAACGCTGTGGAGGTGCGGTCCTTCGACTGCCCTTCTTCTTTGCTAAGGAACGAAGCGGCTTGAAGCCAAGTGTGAAAGGAAACGGAGGGCAAGGAAGGGTGATATGCCTCACTCGCGGCACAACTTCTGATGGAGGGCTTTTCTCAACGAACACCATGTGTCACGAAGATAGAAGGGTTTGCGAAAGTATGTGACTTCGCCAAAGGAAAGGCATACACGAATCTCGGCGAACCACGTCTGTGTCGATCGCGACTTCGAGCTTCCATCTGGGTTCCCGAGGAACCCATAGTCACATAATGTATGTGTTGTATCCTACTGCAGAAACACCACTGCAGAGAAACCGTGCGTCTACTATCACCTTCCCTGAAACTGGTAGACTTTTGCAATGGAAGTGGGAAATCGCAAGGAATGTGCCCCGTGCCTGTGCCACGGAAGTAACTAGTGTAAATGTCTGTCGCGATTGGAATCCTGTTCCGTGAGAAGCGTTTCCAAGAGTATGAGAGAGAGCAGATGGAAAAGGTCATGGTTTGAAGCGTGAGAAGGAGACCCGTCAGGAAAGCCATACACGTAAGTCGGGGAAGCACTTTCGCGTGACATGGTGAAGGCATCTAGAATGTGCCCTGTGACGGTGCTCGAGAAACCACTTGTGAAGAAGGCTTCCCTCAACTGCCGTATCGTTTCCGTAGGAGGAAACTGTTTTCCGTAGTGGGTGTGAAGGCATAAGGGACGTAGACGAGACTTCGCTCTCCGCTTCGAAGGTGCCTGCCGTCGTTACACGAAGAAGGATGTGTATGGAAATGGATGACTGCGGAAGCATAAGGAAGATGGCATGCGTTTGTTTAACTCTAAGAACAAGTCTCGAGGGTTCCCGTCCTTCGACTACCATCTCTTCTCGTAAGGATGCGAAGCCGCTCCTTAAACCTCGTGTGAACGAAAAGAGATGGAACGCGCGATACCGCACAGTGAGGAACACGTTGTGCGGAGGGTTTCTCTCCATTACGTCCTGTGTCATGGAGGTGGATGGGTCTTGCAATGTACGTGGGCTAGCCTCAGTAGCAGTAGTAGCCTGACACTGAATTCTGAGAAACAAGGCCATGTCAAACAGGCTTTCGCGCTAACATCGTGGTGCTTGAAGAAAGAAGCCTTTGGAGACATGTGCGTTGCTATATAAGGTAGGCGTCTTACACTCACCTCTCACGAAACCAAACTGTAGGGAACTAGTCTTTCCACTACCGCCTCCGGGGAAGAAGTTGGAAGAACTTTCCGACGTTCAAAGTGAAGGCACAAATGCTGGGCCGTCTACCACTGTTTGAGAGAGGAGTTGTGTCTCAAGCTCCTGTCAACCCAGATCTTGCTTCGGGAAGAGAGAAGCGTTTTCAGGACTTCGTGTGAAAGCGTAAGGACAATGCCATAGGCTGAATGGTGAAGGAAAATGTGGGTCGAATGCGACCACCAACTAACAAGTTGTCCCCTAGGGAGGTGTGTGTCTGGAAATGGGAGGAAGCGTAAGGAACGAGCTGTACACTTAAGTCTAAGAGACAATGCTGTGGAGGAGCCGTCCTTCGACTCCCCGCCTCCTTTCCTAAGGATCGAAGCAGCTTGACGCCGAGTGTGAACGGAAGCAGAGGAAAAGCCTGCTATACCTTACTCGGGGAACCACTTTGTATGGAGGGCTTCTCTCAATGAACACCACGGCTCACGACGCTAGAAGGGTTTTCAAACGTACGTGAGTTCGCCAAAGGAAAGCCACAGACTACACTGTGCGAAACAAGTCTGTGTCAAACCGCGCCTTCGAGCTTCCATCTGGCTTCACGGGGAAAACCTAGTCACAACATGAACGTGTGGAGCCCTAAACAGGCGGCGTGCACGTCGGTCTGAAGAAACACCACTGCAGAGAAACCGTGTTTCTCCCAACCTCTTCCCTGAAAATGGTAGTCTATTCCAAGGTAAGTGTGACAGCGCAAGGCATGTGCCCCATGCCTGCGCCACGGAAATAAGGAGTGGAGATTGTCTCTCCCGGTTCAAACCTTGTTCCGTGAGAAATGTTTTCAAGAGTACGAGAGAGAGCAGAGGGAAAAGGTCATGCCTTTAAGTCTGAGAAGGAAACCCTGGAAAGCCGTACGCCTACGTATGAGCGGCATTCTGGCGCGAACGTGTGAAGGCATAAAGAATGTGTCCTGGGACGGTGCTTGACAAACCCCTTGTGAAGAAGTCTTCCCTCAGCTATCATATGGTTTCAGGAAGATAAAAGTGTTTTCCGCCGTGGGCGCGAAGGCACGAGGGACGTGCCCTAGAGTGAGCTGTCCGTTTCGAATGTGCCGCCCGTCGTTCCACGAAGAAGGGTGAGTATGGAAATGTATGATGTGAGGAAGCATAGGGAAGATTGCCTACGGGTGTTTAACTCTAAGGACAAATCTAGAGGGTTGCCGTCCGTCGACGACCAGCTCTTTCCCTACGGATGGAAGCGCCGTGTTAAAGCTTAGGGCGAGAGAAAAGAGACGGAATGCGAGATACACCACAGTGGGGAACACGTTGTGTGGAGGGCTTCTCTCCACCAAAGTCTCGGGTCACGAATTTGGAAGGGCCTTCAAATGTACGTGAGCTAGCGTCAGCAGAGCCTTCCACTGAACTCAGAGAAACGAGGCCGCGTCAAACATGATTTCGTGCTAACCCCTTGGTTCGCGAAGCGCGAAGCCTTTTGAGATATGTGTGTGAGGGTCTTGCACTCACCTCTCAAGAAACAAAACGGTAGAGCAATAGTCTTCCCACTACCATCTACAGGGAAGAAGACGGAGGAAATGTCCCACGTTAAAAGTGAAGGCGCAAGTTACTGTGCCATAGAGCCCTGCTTGGGAAAGAACTTGTGTCGAAAGCTTCTCCCAACTCAGATCTTGTTTCGGGAAGATAGAAGCGCTGTCGGTACTTTGTGTGAAAACACAAGGAAAATGCCACACGCTGAATTGTGAAGAGAAATGTGGGTCGAACGTGACCACCAACACACTCGTTGTCCCCTAGAGAGGTGTGTGTCTGGAAGTGGGAGGAAGCGTAACGGACGTGCTATACACTTAACTCCAAGAAACAACGCTGTGGAGGTGCGGTCCTTCGACTGCCCTTCTTCTTTGCTAAGGAACGAAGCGGCTTGAAGCCAAGTGTGAAAGGAAACGGAGGGCAAGGAAGGGTGATATGCCTCACTCGCGGCACAACTTCTGATGGAGGGCTTTTCTCAACGAACACCATGTGTCACGAAGATAGAAGGGTTTGCGAAAGTATGTGACTTCGCCAAAGGAAAGGCATACACGAATCTCGGCGAACCACGTCTGTGTCGATCGCGACTTCGAGCTTCCATCTGGGTTCCCGAGGAACCCATAGTCACATAATGTATGTGTTGTATCCTACTGCAGAAACACCACTGCAGAGAAACCGTGCGTCTACTATCACCTTCCCTGAAACTGGTAGACTTTTGCAATGGAAGTGGGAAATCGCAAGGAATGTGCCCCGTGCCTGTGCCACGGAAGTAACTAGTGTAAATGTCTGTCGCGATTGGAATCCTGTTCCGAGAGAAGCGTTTCCAAGAGTATGAGAGAGAGCAGATGGAAAAGGTCATGGTTTGAAGCGTGAGAAGGAGACCCGTCAGGAAAGCCATACACGTAAGTCGGGGAAGCACTTTCGCGTGACATGGTGAAGGCATCTAGAATGTGCCCTGTGACGGTGCTCGAGAAACCACTTGTGAAGAAGGCTTCCCTCAACTGCCGTATCGTTTCCGTAGGAGGAAACTGTTTTCCGTAGTGGGTGTGAAGGCATAAGGGACGTAGACGAGACTTCGCTCTCCGCTTCGAAGGTGCCTGCCGTCGTTACACGAAGAAGGATGTGTATGGAAATGGATGACTGCGGAAGCATAAGGAAGATGGCATGCGTTTGTTTAACTCTAAGAACAAGTCTCGAGGGTTCCCGTCCTTCGACTACCATCTCTTCTCGTAAGGATGCGAAGCCGCTCCTTAAACCTCGTGTGAACGAAAAGAGATGGAACGCGCGATACCGCACAGTGAGGAACACGTTGTGCGGAGGGTTTCTCTCCATTACGTCCTGTGTCATGGAGGTGGATGGGTCTTGCAATGTACGTGGGCTAGCCTCAGTAGCAGTAGTAGCCTGACACTGAATTCTGAGAAACAAGGCCATGTCAAACAGGCTTTCGCGCTAACATCGTGGTGCTTGAAGAAAGAAGCCTTTGGAGACATGTGCGTTGCTATATAAGGTAGGCGTCTTACACTCACCTCTCACGAAACCAAACTGTAGGGAACTAGTCTTTCCACTACCGCCTCCGGGGAAGAAGTTGGAAGAACTTTCCGACGTTCAAAGTGAAGGCACAAATGCTGGGCCGTCTACCACTGTTTGAGAGAGGAGTTGTGTCTCAAGCTCCTGTCAACCCAGATCTTGCTTCGGGAAGAGAGAAGCGTTTTCAGGACTTCGTGTGAAAGCGTAAGGACAATGCCATAGGCTGAATGGTGAAGGAAAATGTGGGTCGAATGCGACCACCAACTAACAAGTTGTCCCCTAGGGAGGTGTGTGTCTGGAAATGGGAGGAAGCGTAAGGAACGAGCTGTACACTTAAGTCTAAGAGACAATGCTGTGGAGGAGCCGTCCTTCGA
The DNA here is from genome assembly GCF_037043125.1 of Eumetopias jubatus. Lineage (NCBI taxonomy): Eukaryota > Metazoa > Chordata > Mammalia > Carnivora > Otariidae > Eumetopias > Eumetopias jubatus. The sequence goes on from NW_028275027.1 coordinate 138,061, forward strand.
CTCCCCGCCTCCTTTCCTAAGGATCGAAGCAGCTTGACGCCGAGTGTGAACGGAAGCAGAGGAAAAGCCTGCTATACCTTACTCGGGGAACCACTTTGTATGGAGGGCTTCTCTCAATGAACACCACGGCTCACGACGCTAGAAGGGTTTTCAAACGTACGTGAGTTCGCCAAAGGAAAGCCACAGACTACACTGTGCGAAACAAGTCTGTGTCAAACCGCGCCTTCGAGCTTCCATCTGGCTTCACGGGGAAAACCTAGTCACAACATGAACGTGTGGAGCCCTAAACAGGCGGCGTGCACGTCGGTCTGAAGAAACACCACTGCAGAGGAACCGTGTTTCTCCCAACCTCTTCCCTGAAAATGGTAGTCTATTCCAAGGTAAGTGTGACAGCGCAAGGCATGTGCCCCATGCCTGCGCCACGGAAATAAGGAGTGGAGATTGTCTCTCCCGGTTCAAACCTTGTTCCGTGAGAAATGTTTTCAAGAGTACGAGAGAGAGCAGAGGGAAAAGGTCATGCCTTTAAGTCTGAGAAGGAAACCCTGGAAAGCCGTACGCCTACGTATGAGCGGCATTCTGGCGCGAACGTGTGAAGGCATAAAGAATGTGTCCTGGGACGGTGCTTGACAAACCCCTTGTGAAGAAGTCTTCCCTCAGCTATCATATGGTTTCAGGAAGATAAAAGTGTTTTCCGCCGTGGGCGCGAAGGCACGAGGGACGTGCCCTAGAGTGAGCTGTCCGTTTCGAATGTGCCGCCCGTCGTTCCACGAAGAAGGGTGAGTATGGAAATGTATGATGTGAGGAAGCATAGGGAAGATTGCCTACGGGTGTTTAACTCTAAGGACAAATCTAGAGGGTTGCCGTCCGTCGACGACCAGCTCTTTCCCTACGGATGGAAGCGCCGTGTTAAAGCTTAGGGCGAGAGAAAAGAGACGGAATGCGAGATACACCACAGTGGGGAACACGTTGTGTGGAGGGCTTCTCTCCACCAAAGTCTCGGGTCACGAATTTGGAAGGGCCTTCAAATGTACGTGAGCTAGCGTCAGCAGAGCCTTCCACTGAACTCAGAGAAACGAGGCCGCGTCAAACATGATTTCGTGCTAACCCCTTGGTTCGCGAAGCGCGAAGCCTTTTGAGATATGTGTGTGAGGGTCTTGCACTCACCTCTCAAGAAACAAAACGGTAGAGCAATAGTCTTCCCACTACCATCTACAGGGAAGAAGACGGAGGAAATGTCCCACGTTAAAAGTGAAGGCGCAAGTTACTGTGCCATAGAGCCCTGCTTGGGAAAGAACTTGTGTCGAAAGCTTCTCCCAACTCAGATCTTGTTTCGGGAAGATAGAAGCGCTGTCGGTACTTTGTGTGAAAACACAGGGAAAATGCCACACGCTGAATTGTGAAGAGAAATGTGGGTCGAACGTGACCACCAACACACTCGTTGTCCCCTAGAGAGGTGTGTGTCTGGAAGTGGGAGGAAGCGTAACGGACGTGCTATACACTTAACTCCAAGAAACAACGCTGTGGAGGTGCGGTCCTTCGACTGCCCTTCTTCTTTGCTAAGGAACGAAGCGGCTTGAAGCCAAGTGTGAAAGGAAACGGAGGGCAAGGAAGGGTGATATGCCTCACTCGCGGCACAACTTCTGATGGAGGGCTTTTCTCAACGAACACCATGTGTCACGAAGATAGAAGGGTTTGCGAAAGTATGTGACTTCGCCAAAGGAAAGGCATACACGAATCTCGGCGAACCACGTCTGTGTCGATCGCGACTTCGAGCTTCCATCTGGGTTCCCGAGGAACCCATAGTCACATAATGTATGTGTTGTATCCTACTGCAGAAACACCACTGCAGAGAAACCGTGCGTCTACTATCACCTTCCCTGAAACTGGTAGACTTTTGCAATGGAAGTGGGAAATCGCAAGGAATGTGCCCCGTGCCTGTGCCACGGAAGTAACTAGTGTAAATGTCTGTCGCGATTGGAATCCTGTTCCGTGAGAAGCGTTTCCAAGAGTATGAGAGAGAGCAGATGGAAAAGGTCATGGTTTGAAGCGTGAGAAGGAGACCCGTCAGGAAAGCCATACACGTAAGTCGGGGAAGCACTTTCGCGTGACATGGTGAAGGCATCTAGAATGTGCCCTGTGACGGTGCTCGAGAAACCACTTGTGAAGAAGGCTTCCCTCAACTGCCGTATCGTTTCCGTAGGAGGAAACTGTTTTCCGTAGTGGGTGTGAAGGCATAAGGGACGTAGACGAGACTTCGCTCTCCGCTTCGAAGGTGCCTGCCGTCGTTACACGAAGAAGGATGTGTATGGAAATGGATGACTGCGGAAGCATAAGGAAGATGGCATGCGTTTGTTTAACTCTAAGAACAAGTCTCGAGGGTTCCCGTCCTTCGACTACCATCTCTTCTCGTAAGGATGCGAAGCCGCTCCTTAAACCTCGTGTGAACGAAAAGAGATGGAACGCGCGATACCGCACAGTGAGGAACACGTTGTGCGGAGGGTTTCTCTCCATTACGTCCTGTGTCATGGAGGTGGATGGGTCTTGCAATGTACGTGGGCTAGCCTCAGTAGCAGTAGTAGCCTGACACTGAATTCTGAGAAACAAGGCCATGTCAAACAGGCTTTCGCGCTAACATCGTGGTGCTTGAAGAAAGAAGCCTTTGGAGACATGTGCGTTGCTATATAAGGTAGGCGTCTTACACTCACCTCTCACGAAACCAAACTGTAGGGAACTAGTCTTTCCACTACCGCCTCCGGGGAAGAAGTTGGAAGAACTTTCCGACGTTCAAAGTGAAGGCACAAATGCTGGGCCGTCTACCACTGTTTGAGAGAGGAGTTGTGTCTCAAGCTCCTGTCAACCCAGATCTTGCTTCGGGAAGAGAGAAGCGTTTTCAGGACTTCGTGTGAAAGCGTAAGGACAATGCCATAGGCTGAATGGTGAAGGAAAATGTGGGTCGAATGCGACCACCAACTAACAAGTTGTCCCCTAGGGAGGTGTGTGTCTGGAAATGGGAGGAAGCGTAAGGAACGAGCTGTACACTTAAGTCTAAGAGACAATGCTGTGGAGGAGCCGTCCTTCGACTCCCCGCCTCCTTTCCTAAGGATCGAAGCAGCTTGACGCCGAGTGTGAACGGAAGCAGAGGAAAAGCCTGCTATACCTTACTCGGGGAACCACTTTGTATGGAGGGCTTCTCTCAATGAACACCACGGCTCACGACGCTAGAAGGGTTTTCAAACGTACGTGAGTTCGCCAAAGGAAAGCCACAGACTACACTGTGCGAAACAAGTCTGTGTCAAACCGCGCCTTCGAGCTTCCATCTGGCTTCACGGGGAAAACCTAGTCACAACATGAACGTGTGGAGCCCTAAACAGGCGGCGTGCACGTCGGTCTGAAGAAACACCACTGCAGAGGAACCGTGTTTCTCCCAACCTCTTCCCTGAAAATGGTAGTCTATTCCAAGGTAAGTGTGACAGCGCAAGGCATGTGCCCCATGCCTGCGCCACGGAAATAAGGAGTGGAGATTGTCTCTCCCGGTTCAAACCTTGTTCCGTGAGAAATGTTTTCAAGAGTACGAGAGAGAGCAGAGGGAAAAGGTCATGCCTTTAAGTCTGAGAAGGAAACCCTGGAAAGCCGTACGCCTACGTATGAGCGGCATTCTGGCGCGAACGTGTGAAGGCATAAAGAATGTGTCCTGGGACGGTGCTTGACAAACCCCTTGTGAAGAAGTCTTCCCTCAGCTATCATATGGTTTCAGGAAGATAAAAGTGTTTTCCGCCGTGGGCGCGAAGGCACGAGGGACGTGCCCTAGAGTGAGCTGTCCGTTTCGAATGTGCCGCCCGTCGTTCCACGAAGAAGGGTGAGTATGGAAATGTATGATGTGAGGAAGCATAGGGAAGATTGCCTACGGGTGTTTAACTCTAAGGACAAATCTAGAGGGTTGCCGTCCGTCGACGACCAGCTCTTTCCCTACGGATGGAAGCGCCGTGTTAAAGCTTAGGGCGAGAGAAAAGAGACGGAATGCGAGATACACCACAGTGGGGAACACGTTGTGTGGAGGGCTTCTCTCCACCAAAGTCTCGGGTCACGAATTTGGAAGGGCCTTCAAATGTACGTGAGCTAGCGTCAGCAGAGCCTTCCACTGAACTCAGAGAAACGAGGCCGCGTCAAACATGATTTCGTGCTAACCCCTTGGTTCGCGAAGCGCGAAGCCTTTTGAGATATGTGTGTGAGGGTCTTGCACTCACCTCTCAAGAAACAAAACGGTAGAGCAATAGTCTTCCCACTACCATCTACAGGGAAGAAGACGGAGGAAATGTCCCACGTTAAAAGTGAAGGCGCAAGTTACTGTGCCATAGAGCCCTGCTTGGGAAAGAACTTGTGTCGAAAGCTTCTCCCAACTCAGATCTTGTTTCGGGAAGATAGAAGCGCTGTCGGTACTTTGTGTGAAAACACAGGGAAAATGCCACACGCTGAATTGTGAAGAGAAATGTGGGTCGAACGTGACCACCAACACACTCGTTGTCCCCTAGAGAGGTGTGTGTCTGGAAGTGGGAGGAAGCGTAACGGACGTGCTATACACTTAACTCCAAGAAACAACGCTGTGGAGGTGCGGTCCTTCGACTGCCCTTCTTCTTTGCTAAGGAACGAAGCGGCTTGAAGCCAAGTGTGAAAGGAAACGGAGGGCAAGGAAGGGTGATATGCCTCACTCGCGGCACAACTTCTGATGGAGGGCTTTTCTCAACGAACACCATGTGTCACGAAGATAGAAGGGTTTGCGAAAGTATGTGACTTCGCCAAAGGAAAGGCATACACGAATCTCGGCGAACCACGTCTGTGTCGATCGCGACTTCGAGCTTCCATCTGGGTTCCCGAGGAACCCATAGTCACATAATGTCTGTGTGGTATCCTACTGCAGAAACACCACTGCAGAGAAACCGTGCGTCTACTATCACCTTCCCTGAAACTGGTAGACTTTTGCAATGGAAGTGGGAAATCGCAAGGAATGTGCCCCGTGCCTGTGCCACGGAAGTAACTAGTGTAAATGTCTGTCGCGATTGGAATCCTGTTCCGTGAGAAGCGTTTCCAAGAGTATGAGAGAGAGCAGATGGAAAAGGTCATGGTTTGAAGCGTGAGAAGGAGACCCGTCAGGAAAGCCATACACGTAAGTCGGGGAAGCACTTTCGCGTGACATGGTGAAGGCATCTAGAATGTGCCCTGTGACGGTGCTCGAGAAACCACTTGTGAAGAAGGCTTCCCTCAACTGCCGTATCGTTTCCGTAGGAGGAAACTGTTTTCCGTAGTGGGTGTGAAGGCATAAGGGACGTAGACGAGACTTCGCTCTCCGCTTCGAAGGTGCCTGCCGTCGTTACACGAAGAAGGATGTGTATGGAAATGGATGACTGCGGAAGCATAAGGAAGATGGCATGCGTTTGTTTAACTCTAAGAACAAGTCTCGAGGGTTCCCGTCCTTCGACTACCATCTCTTCTCGTAAGGATGCGAAGCCGCTCCTTAAACCTCGTGTGAACGAAAAGAGATGGAACGCGCGATACCGCACAGTGAGGAACACGTTGTGCGGAGGGTTTCTCTCCATTACGTCCTGTGTCATGGAGGTGGATGGGTCTTGCAATGTACGTGGGCTAGCCTCAGTAGCAGTAGTAGCCTGACACTGAATTCTGAGAAACAAGGCCATGTCAAACAGGCTTTCGCGCTAACATCGTGGTGCTTGAAGAAAGAAGCCTTTGGAGACATGTGCGTTGCTATATAAGGTAGGCGTCTTACACTCACCTCTCACGAAACCAAACTGTAGGGAACTAGTCTTTCCACTACCGCCTCCGGGGAAGAAGTTGGAAGAACTTTCCGACGTTCAAAGTGAAGGCACAAATGCTGGGCCGTCTACCACTGTTTGAGAGAGGAGTTGTGTCTCAAGCTCCTGTCAACCCAGATCTTGCTTCGGGAAGGGAGAAGCGTTTTCAGGACTTCGTGTGAAAGCGTAAGGACAATGCCATAGGCTGAATGGTGAAGGAAAATGTGGGTCGAATGCGACCACCAACTAACAAGTTGTCCCCTAGGGAGGTGTGTGTCTGGAAATGGGAGGAAGCGTAAGGAACGAGCTGTACACTTAAGTCTAAGAGACAATGCTGTGGAGGAGCCGTCCTTCGACTCCCCGCCTCCTTTCCTAAGGATCGAAGCAGCTTGACGCCGAGTGTGAACGGAAGCAGAGGAAAAGCCTGCTATACCTTACTCGGGGAACCACTTTGTATGGAGGGCTTCTCTCAATGAACACCACGGCTCACGACGCTAGAAGGGTTTTCAAACGTACGTGAGTTCGCCAAAGGAAAGCCACAGACTACACTGTGCGAAACAAGTCTGTGTCAAACCGCGCCTTCGAGCTTCCATCTGGCTTCACGGGGAAAACCTAGTCACAACATGAACGTGTGGAGCCCTAAACAGGCGGCGTGCACGTCGGTCTGAAGAAACACCACTGCAGAGAAACCGTGTTTCTCCCAACCTCTTCCCTGAAAATGGTAGTCTATTCCAAGGTAAGTGTGACAGCGCAAGGCATGTGCCCCATGCCTGCGCCACGGAAATAAGGAGTGGAGATTGTCTCTCCCGGTTCAAACCTTGTTCCGTGAGAAATGTTTTCAAGAGTACGAGAGAGAGCAGAGGGAAAAGGTCACGCCTTTAAGTCTGAGAAGGAAACCCTGGAAAGCCGTACGCCTACGTATGAGCGGCATTCTGGCGCGAACGTGTGAAGGCATAAAGAATGTGTCCTGGGACGGTGCTTGACAAACCCCTTGTGAAGAAGTCTTCCCTCAGCTATCATATGGTTTCAGGAAGATAAAAGTGTTTTCCGCCGTGGGCGTGAAGGCACGAGGGACGTGCCCTAGAGTGAGCTGTCCGTTTCGAATGTGCCGCCCGTCGTTCCACGAAGAAGGGTGAGTATGGAAATGTATGATGTGAGGAAGCATAGGGAAGATTGCCTACGGGTGTTTAACTCTACGGACAAATCTAGAGGGTTGCCGTCCGTCGACGACCAGCTCTTTCCCTACGGATGGAAGCGCCGTGTTAAAGCTTAGGGCGAGAGAAAAGAGACGGAATGCGAGATACACCACAGTGGGGAACACGTTGTGTGGAGGGCTTCTCTCCACCAAAGTCTCGGGTCACGAATTTGGAAGGGCCTTCAAATGTACGTGAGCTAGCGTCAGCAGAGCCTTCCACTGAACTCAGAGAAACGAGGCCGCGTCAAACATGATTTCGTGCTAACCCCTTGGTTCGCGAAGCGCGAAGCCTTTTGAGATATGTGTGTGAGGGTCTTGCACTCACCTCTCAAGAAACAAAACGGTAGAGCAATAGTCTTCCCACTACCATCTACAGGGAAGAAGACGGAGGAAATGTCCCACGTTAAAAGTGAAGGCGCAAGTTACTGTGCCATAGAGCCCTGCTTGGGAAAGAACTTGTGTCGAAAGCTTCTCCCAACTCAGATCTTGTTTCGGGAAGATAGAAGCGCTGTCGGTACTTTGTGTGAAAACACAAGGAAAATGCCACACGCTGAATTGTGAAGAGAAATGTGGGTCGAACGTGACCACCAACACACTCGTTGTCCCCTAGAGAGGTGTGTGTCTGGAAGTGGGAGGAAGCGTAACGGACGTGCTATACACTTAACTCCAAGAAACAACGCTGTGGAGGTGCGGTCCTTCGACTGCCCTTCTTCTTTGCTAAGGAACGAAGCGGCTTGAAGCCAAGTGTGAAAGGAAACGGAGGGCAAGGAAGGGTGATATGCCTCACTCGCGGCACAACTTCTGATGGAGGGCTTTTCTCAACGAACACCATGTGTCACGAAGATAGAAGGGTTTGCGAAAGTATGTGACTTCGCCAAAGGAAAGGCATACACGAATCTCGGCGAACCACGTCTGTGTCGATCGCGACTTCGAGCTTCCATCTGGGTTCCCGAGGAACCCATAGTCACATAATGTATGTGTTGTATCCTACTGCAGAAACACCACTGCAGAGAAACCGTGCGTCTACTATCACCTTCCCTGAAACTGGTAGACTTTTGCAATGGAAGTGGGAAATCGCAAGGAATGTGCCCCGTGCCTGTGCCACGGAAGTAACTAGTGTAAATGTCTGTCGCGATTGGAATCCTGTTCCGTGAGAAGCGTTTCCAAGAGTATGAGAGAGAGCAGATGGAAAAGGTCATGGTTTGAAGCGTGAGAAGGAGACCCGTCAGGAAAGCCATACACGTAAGTCGGGGAAGCACTTTCGCGTGACATGGTGAAGGCATCTAGAATGTGCCCTGTGACGGTGCTCGAGAAACCACTTGTGAAGAAGGCTTCCCTCAACTGCCGTATCGTTTCCGTAGGAGGAAACTGTTTTCCGTAGTGGGTGTGAAGGCATAAGGGACGTAGACGAGACTTCGCTCTCCGCTTCGAAGGTGCCTGCCGTCGTTACACGAAGAAGGATGTGTATGGAAATGGATGACTGCGGAAGCATAAGGAAGATGGCATGCGTTTGTTTAACTCTAAGAACAAGTCTCGAGGGTTCCCGTCCTTCGACTACCATCTCTTCTCGTAAGGATGCGAAGCCGCTCCTTAAACCTCGTGTGAACGAAAAGAGATGGAACGCGCGATACCGCACAGTGAGGAACACGTTGTGCGGAGGGTTTCTCTCCATTACGTCCTGTGTCATGGAGGTGGATGGGTCTTGCAATGTACGTGGGCTAGCCTCAGTAGCAGTAGTAGCCTGACACTGAATTCTGAGAAACAAGGCCATGTCAAACAGGCTTTCGCGCTAACATCGTGGTGCTTGAAGAAAGAAGCCTTTGGAGACATGTGCGTTGCTATATAAGGTAGGCGTCTTACACTCACCTCTCACGAAACCAAACTGTAGGGAACTAGTCTTTCCACTACCGCCTCCGGGGAAGAAGTTGGAAGAACTTTCCGACGTTCAAAGTGAAGGCACAAATGCTGGGCCGTCTACCACTGTTTGAGAGAGGAGTTGTGTCTCAAGCTCCTGTCAACCCAGATCTTGCTTCGGGAAGGGAGAAGCGTTTTCAGGACTTCGTGTGAAAGCGTAAGGACAATGCCATAGGCTGAATGGTGAAGGAAAATGTGGGTCGAATGCGACCACCAACTAACAAGTTGTCCCCTAGGGAGGTGTGTGTCTGGAAATGGGAGGAAGCGTAAGGAACGAGCTGTACACTTAAGTCTAAGAGACAATGCTGTGGAGGAGCCGTCCTTCGACTCCCCGCCTCCTTTCCTAAGGATCGAAGCAGCTTGACGCCGAGTGTGAACGGAAGCAGAGGAAAAGCCTGCTATACCTTACTCGGGGAACCACTTTGTATGGAGGGCTTCTCTCAATGAACACCACGGCTCACGACGCTAGAAGGGTTTTCAAACGTACGTGAGTTCGCCAAAGGAAAGCCACAGACTACACTGTGCGAAACAAGTCTGTGTCAAACCGCGCCTTCGAGCTTCCATCTGGCTTCACGGGGAAAACCTAGTCACAACATGAACGTGTGGAGCCCTAAACAGGCGGCGTGCACGTCGGTCTGAAGAAACACCACTGCAGAGAAACCGTGTTTCTCCCAACCTCTTCCCTGAAAATGGTAGTCTATTCCAAGGTAAGTGTGACAGCGCAAGGCATGTGCCCCATGCCTGCGCCACGGAAATAAGGAGTGGAGATTGTCTCTCCCGGTTCAAACCTTGTTCCGTGAGAAATGTTTTCAAGAGTACGAGAGAGAGCAGAGGGAAAAGGTCACGCCTTTAAGTCTGAGAAGGAAACCCTGGAAAGCCGTACGCCTACGTATGAGCGGCATTCTGGCGCGAACGTGTGAAGGCATAAAGAATGTGTCCTGGGACGGTGCTTGACAAACCCCTTGTGAAGAAGTCTTCCCTCAGCTATCATATGGTTTCAGGAAGATAAAAGTGTTTTCCGCCGTGGGCGTGAAGGCACGAGGGACGTGCCCTAGAGTGAGCTGTCCGTTTCGAATGTGCCGCCCGTCGTTCCACGAAGAAGGGTGAGTATGGAAATGTATGATGTGAGGAAGCATAGGGAAGATTGCCTACGGGTGTTTAACTCTAAGGACAAATCTAGAGGGTTGCCGTCCGTCGACGACCAGCTCTTTCCCTACGGATGGAAGCGCCGTGTTAAAGCTTAGGGCGAGAGAAAAGAGACGGAATGCGAGATACACCACAGTGGGGAACACGTTGTGTGGAGGGCTTCTCTCCACCAAAGTCTTGGGTCACGAATTTGGAAGGGCCTTCAAATGTACGTGAGCTAGCGTCAGCAGAGCCTTCCACTGAACTCAGAGAAACGAGGCCGCGTCAAACATGATTTCGTGCTAACCCCTTGGTTCGCGAAGCGCGAAGCCTTTTGAGATATGTGTGTGAGGGTCTTGCACTCACCTCTCAAGAAACAAAACGGTAGAGCAATAGTCTTCCCACTACCATCTACAGGGAAGAAGACGGAGGAAATGTCCCACGTTAAAAGTGAAGGCGCAAGTTACTGTGCCATAGAGCCCTGCTTGGGAAAGAACTTGTGTCGAAAGCTTCTCCCAACTCAGATCTTGTTTCGGGAAGATAGAAGCGCTGTCGGTACTTTGTGTGAAAACACAAGGAAAATGCCACACGCTGAATTGTGAAGAGAAATGTGGGTCGAACGTGACCACCAACACACTCGTTGTCCCCTAGAGAGGTGTGTGTCTGGAAGTGGGAGGAAGCGTAACGGACGTGCTATACACTTAACTCCAAGAAACAACGCTGTGGAGGTGCGGTCCTTCGACTGCCCTTCTTCTTTGCTAAGGAACGAAGCGGCTTGAAGCCAAGTGTGAAAGGAAACGGAGGGCAAGGAAGGGTGATATACCTCACTCGCGGCACAACTTCTGATGGAGGGCTTTTCTCAACGAACACCATGTGTCACGAAGATAGAAGGGTTTGCGAAAGTATGTGACTTCGCCAAAGGAAAGGCATACACGAATCTCGGCGAACCACGTCTGTGTCGATCGCGACTTCGAGCTTCCATCTGGGTTCCCGAGGAACCCATAGTCACATAATGTCTGTGTGGTATCCTACTGCAGAAACACCACTGCAGAGAAACCGTGCGTCTACTATCACCTTCCCTGAAACTGGTAGACTTTTGCAATGGAAGTGGGAAATCGCAAGGAATGTGCCCCGTGCCTGTGCCACGGAAGTAACTAGTGTAAATGTCTGTCGCGATTGGAATCCTGTTCCGTGAGAAGCGTTTCCAAGAGTATGAGAGAGAGCAGATGGAAAAGGTCATGGTTTGAAGCGTGAGAAGGAGACCCGTCAGGAAAGCCATACACGTAAGTCGGGGAAGCACTTTCGCGTGACATGGTGAAGGCATCTAGAATGTGCCCTGTGACGGTGCTCGAGAAACCACTTGTGAAGAAGGCTTCCCTCAACTGCCGTATCGTTTCCGTAGGAGGAAACTGTTTTCCGTAGTGGGTGTGAAGGCATAAGGGACGTAGACGAGACTTCGCTCTCCGCTTCGAAGGTGCCTGCCGTCGTTACACGAAGAAGGATGTGTATGGAAATGGATGACTGCGGAAGCATAAGGAAGATGGCATGCGTTTGTTTAACTCTAAGAACAAGTCTCGAGGGTTCCCGTCCTTCGACTACCATCTCTTCTCGTAAGGATGCGAAGCCGCTCCTTAAACCTCGTGTGAACGAAAAGAGATGGAACGCGCGATACCGCACAGTGAGGAACACGTTGTGCGGAGGGTTTCTCTCCATTACGTCCTGTGTCATGGAGGTGGATGGGTCTTGCAATGTACGTGGGCTAGCCTCAGTAGCAGTAGTAGCCTGACACTGAATTCTGAGAAACAAGGCCATGTCAAACAGGCTTTCGCGCTAACATCGTGGTGCTTGAAGAAAGAAGCCTTTGGAGACATGTGCGTTGCTATATAAGGTAGGCGTCTTACACTCACCTCTCACGAAACCAAACTGTAGGGAACTAGTCTTTCCACTACCGCCTCCGGGGAAGAAGTTGGAAGAACTTTCCGACGTTCAAAGTGAAGGCACAAATGCTGGGCCGTCTACCACTGTTTGAGAGAGGAGTTGTGTCTCAAGCTCCTGTCAACCCAGATCTTGCTTCGGGAAGGGAGAAGCGTTTTCAGGACTTCGTGTGAAAGCGTAAGGACAATGCCATAGGCTGAATGGTGAAGGAAAATGTGGGTCGAATGCGACCACCAACTAACAAGTTGTCCCCTAGGGAGGTGTGTGTCTGGAAATGGGAGGAAGCGTAAGGAACGAGCTGTACACTTAAGTCTAAGAGACAATGCTGTGGAGGAGCCGTCCTTCGACTCCCCGCCTCCTTTCCTAAGGATCGAAGCAGCTTGACGCCGAGTGTGAACGGAAGCAGAGGAAAAGCCTGCTATACCTTACTCGGGGAACCACTTTGTATGGAGGGCTTCTCTCAATGAACACCACGGCTCACGACGCTAGAAGGGTTTTCAAACGTACGTGAGTTCGCCAAAGGAAAGCCACAGACTACACTGTGCGAAACAAGTCTGTGTCAAACCGCGCCTTCGAGCTTCCATCTGGCTTCACGGGGAAAACCTAGTCACAACATGAACGTGTGGAGCCCTAAACAGGCGGCGTGCACGTCGGTCTGAAGAAACACCACTGCAGAGAAACCGTGTTTCTCCCAACCTCTTCCCTGAAAATGTTAGTCCATTCCAAGGTAAGTGTGACAGCGCAAGGCATGTGCCCCATGCCTGCGCCACGGAAATAAGGAGTGGAGATTGTCTCTCCCGGTTCAAACCTTGTTCCGTGAGAAATGTTTTCAAGAGTACGAGAGAGAGCAGAGGGAAAAGGTCACGCCTTTAAGTCTGAGAAGGAAACCCTGGAAAGCCGTACGCCTACGTATGAGCGGCATTCTGGCGCGAACGTGTGAAGGCATAAAGAATGTGTCCTGGGACGGTGCTTGACAAACCCCTTGTGAAGAAGTCTTCCCTCAGCTATCATATGGTTTCAGGAAGATAAAAGTGTTTTCCGCCGTGGGCGTGAAGGCACGAGGGACGTGCCCTAGAGTGAGCTGTCCGTTTCGAATGTGCCGCCCGTCGTTCCACGAAGAAGGGTGAGTATGGAAATGTATGATGTGAGGAAGCATAGGGAAGATTGCCTACGGGTGTTTAACTCTAAGGACAAATCTAGAGGGTTGCCGTCCGTCGACGACCAGCTCTTTCCCTACGGATGGAAGCGCCGTGTTAAAGCTTAGGGCGAGAGAAAAGAGACGGAATGCGAGATACACCACAGTGGGGAACACGTTGTGTGGAGGGCTTCTCTCCACCAAAGTCTTGGGTCACGAATTTGGAAGGGCCTTCAAATGTACGTGAGCTAGCGTCAGCAGAGCCTTCCACTGAACTCAGAGAAACGAGGCCGCGTCAAACATGATTTCGTGCTAACCCCTTGGTTCGCGAAGCGCGAAGCCTTTTGAGATATGTGTGTGAGGGTCTTGCACTCACCTCTCAAGAAACAAAACGGTAGAGCAATAGTCTTCCCACTACCATCTACAGGGAAGAAGACGGAGGAAATGTCCCACGTTAAAAGTGAAGGCGCAAGTTACTGTGCCATAGAGCCCTGCTTGGGAAAGAACTTGTGTCGAAAGCTTCTCCCAACTCAGATCTTGTTTCGGGAAGATAGAAGCGCTGTCGGTACTTTGTGTGAAAACACAAGGAAAATGCCACACGCTGAATTGTGAAGAGAAATGTGGGTCGAACGTGACCACCAACACACTCGTTGTCCCCTAGAGAGGTGTGTGTCTGGAAGTGGGAGGAAGCGTAACGGACGTGCTATACACTTAACTCCAAGAAACAACGCTGTGGAGGTGCGGTCCTTCGACTGCCCTTCTTCTTTGCTAAGGAACGAAGCGGCTTGAAGCCAAGTGTGAAAGGAAACGGAGGGCAAGGAAGGGTGATATACCTCACTCGCGGCACAACTTCTGATGGAGGGCTTTTCTCAACGAACACCATGTGTCACGAAGATAGAAGGGTTTGCGAAAGTATGTGACTTCGCCAAAGGAAAGGCATACACGAATCTCGGCGAACCACGTCTGTGTCGATCGCGACTTCGAGCTTCCATCTGGGTTCCCGAGGAACCCATAGTCACATAATGTCTGTGTGGTATCCTACTGCAGAAACACCACTGCAGAGAAACCGTGCGTCTACTATCACCTTCCCTGAAACTGGTAGACTTTTGCAATGGAAGTGGGAAATCGCAAGGAATGTGCCCCGTGCCTGTGCCACGGAAGTAACTAGTGTAAATGTCTGTCGCGATTGGAATCCTGTTCCGTGAGAAGCGTTTCCAAGAGTATGAGAGAGAGCAGATGGAAAAGGTCATGGTTTGAAGCGTGAGAAGGAGACCCGTCAGGAAAGCCATACACGTAAGTCGGGGAAGCACTTTCGCGTGACATGGTGAAGGCATCTAGAATGTGCCCTGTGACGGTGCTCGAGAAACCACTTGTGAAGAAGGCTTCCCTCAACTGCCGTATCGTTTCCGTAGGAGGAAACTGTTTTCCGTAGTGGGTGTGAAGGCATAAGGGACGTAGACGAGACTTCGCTCTCCGCTTCGAAGGTGCCTGCCGTCGTTACACGAAGAAGGATGTGTATGGAAATGGATGACTGCGGAAGCATAAGGAAGATGGCATGCGTTTGTTTAACTCTAAGAACAAGTCTCGAGGGTTCCCGTCCTTCGACTACCATCTCTTCTCGTAAGGATGCGAAGCCGCTCCTTAAACCTCGTGTGAACGAAAAGAGATGGAACGCGCGATACCGCACAGTGAGGAACACGTTGTGCGGAGGGTTTCTCTCCATTACGTCCTGTGTCATGGAGGTGGATGGGTCTTGCAATGTACGTGGGCTAGCCTCAGTAGCAGTAGTAGCCTGACACTGAATTCTGAGAAACAAGGCCATGTCAAACAGGCTTTCGCGCTAACATCGTGGTGCTTGAAGAAAGAAGCCTTTGGAGACATGTGCGTTGCTATATAAGGTAGGCGTCTTACACTCACCTCTCACGAAACCAAACTGTAGGGAACTAGTCTTTCCACTACCGCCTCCGGGGAAGAAGTTGGAAGAACTTTCCGACGTTCAAAGTGAAGGCACAAATGCTGGGCCGTCTACCACTGTTTGAGAGAGGAGTTGTGTCTCAAGCTCCTGTCAACCCAGATCTTGCTTCGGGAAGGGAGAAGCGTTTTCAGGACTTCGTGTGAAAGCGTAAGGACAATGCCATAGGCTGAATGGTGAAGGAAAATGTGGGTCGAATGCGACCACCAACTAACAAGTTGTCCCCTAGGGAGGTGTGTGTCTGGAAATGGGAGGAAGCGTAAGGAACGAGCTGTACACTTAAGTCTAAGAGACAATGCTGTGGAGGAGCCGTCCTTCGACTCCCCGCCTCCTTTCCTAAGGATCGAAGCAGCTTGACGCCGAGTGTGAACGGAAGCAGAGGAAAAGCCTGCTATACCTTACTCGGGGAACCACTTTGTATGGAGGGCTTCTCTCAATGAACACCACGGCTCACGACGCTAGAAGGGTTTTCAAACGTACGTGAGTTCGCCAAAGGAAAGCCACAGACTACACTGTGCGAAACAAGTCTGTGTCAAACCGCGCCTTCGAGCTTCCATCTGGCTTCACGGGGAAAACCTAGTCACAACATGAACGTGTGGAGCCCTAAACAGGCGGCGTGCACGTCGGTCTGAAGAAACACCACTGCAGAGAAACCGTGTTTCTCCCAACCTCTTCCCTGAAAATGGTAGTCTATTCCAAGGTAAGTGTGACAGCGCAAGGCATGTGCCCCATGCCTGCGCCACGGAAATAAGGAGTGGAGATTGTCTCTCCCGGTTCAAACCTTGTTCCGTGAGAAATGTTTTCAAGAGTACGAGAGAGAGCAGAGGGAAAAGGTCACGCCTTTAAGTCTGAGAAGGAAACCCTGGAAAGCCCGTACGCCTACGTATGAGCGGCATTCTGGCGCGAACGTGTGAAGGCATAAAGAATGTGTCCTGGGACGGTGCTTGACAAACCCCTTGTGAAGAAGTCTTCCCTCAGCTATCATATGGTTTCAGGAAGATAAAAGTGTTTTCCGCCGTGGGCGTGAAGGCACGAGGGACGTGCCCTAGAGTGAGCTGTCCGTTTCGAATGTGCCGCCCGTCGTTCCACGAAGAAGGGTGAGTATGGAAATGTATGATGTGAGGAAGCATAGGGAAGATTGCCTACGGGTGTTTAACTCTAAGGACAAATCTAGAGGGTTGCCGTCCGTCGACGACCAGCTCTTTCCCTACGGATGGAAGCGCCGTGTTAAAGCTTAGGGCGAGAGAAAAGAGACGGAATGCGAGATACACCACAGTGGGGAACACGTTGTGTGGAGGGCTTCTCTCCACCAAAGTCTTGGGTCACGAATTTGGAAGGGCCTTCAAATGTACGTGAGCTAGCGTCAGCAGAGCCTTCCACTGAACTCAGAGAAACGAGGCCGCGTCAAACATGATTTCGTGCTAACCCCTTGGTTCGCGAAGCGCGAAGCCTTTTGAGATATGTGTGTGAGGGTCTTGCACTCACCTCTCAAGAAACAAAACGGTAGAGCAATAGTCTTCCCACTACCATCTACAGGGAAGAAGACGGAGGAAATGTCCCACGTTAAAAGTGAAGGCGCAAGTTACTGTGCCATAGAGCCCTGCTTGGGAAAGAACTTGTGTCGAAAGCTTCTCCCAACTCAGATCTTGTTTCGGGAAGATAGAAGCGCTGTCGGTACTTTGTGTGAAACACAAGGAAAATGCCACACGCTGAATTGTGAAGAGAAATGTGGGTCGAACGTGACCACCAACACACTCGTTGTCCCCTAGAGAGGTGTGTGTCTGGAAGTGGGAGGAAGCGTAACGGACGTGCTATACACTTAACTCCAAGAAACAACGCTGTGGAGGTGCGGTCCTTCGACTGCCCTTCTTCTTTGCTAAGGAACGAAGCGGCTTGAAGCCAAGTGTGAAAGGAAACGGAGGGCAAGGAAGGGTGATATACCTCACTCGCGGCACAACTTCTGATGGAGGGCTTTTCTCAACGAACACCATGTGTCACGAAGATAGAAGGGTTTGCGAAAGTATGTGACTTCGCCAAAGGAAAGGCATACACGAATCTCGGCGAACCACGTCTGTGTCGATCGCGACTTCGAGCTTCCATCTGGGTTCCCGAGGAACCCATAGTCACATAATGTCTGTGTGGTATCCTACTGCAGAAACACCACTGCAGAGAAACCGTGCGTCTACTATCACCTTCCCTGAAACTGGTAGACTTTTGCAATGGAAGTGGGAAATCGCAAGGAATGTGCCCCGTGCCTGTGCCACGGAAGTAACTAGTGTAAATGTCTGTCGCGATTGGAATCCTGTTCCGTGAGAAGCGTTTCCAAGAGTATGAGAGAGAGCAGATGGAAAAGGTCATGGTTTGAAGCGTGAGAAGGAGACCCGTCAGGAAAGCCATACACGTAAGTCGGGGGAAGCACTTTCGCGTGACATGGTGAAGGCATCTAGAATGTGCCCTGTGACGGTGCTCGAGAAACCACTTGTGAAGAAGGCTTCCCTCAACTGCCGTATCGTTTCCGTAGGAGGAAACTGTTTTCCGTAGTGGGTGTGAAGGCATAAGGGACGTAGACGAGACTTCGCTCTCCGCTTCGAAGGTGCCTGCCGTCGTTACACGAAGAAGGATGTGTATGGAAATGGATGACTGCGGAAGCATAAGGAAGATGGCATGCGTTTGTTTAACTCTAAGAACAAGTCTCGAGGGTTCCCGTCCTTCGACTACCATCTCTTCTCGTAAGGATGCGAAGCCGCTCCTTAAACCTCGTGTGAACGAAAAGAGATGGAACGCGCGATACCGCACAGTGAGGAACACGTTGTGCGGAGGGTTTCTCTCCATTACGTCCTGTGTCATGGAGGTGGATGGGTCTTGCAATGTACGTGGGCTAGCCTCAGTAGCAGTAGTAGCCTGACACTGAATTCTGAGAAACAAGGCCATGTCAAACAGGCTTTCGCGCTAACATCGTGGTGCTTGAAGAAAGAAGCCTTTGGAGACATGTGCGTTGCTATATAAGGTAGGCGTCTTACACTCACCTCTCACGAAACCAAACTGTAGGGAACTAGTCTTTCCACTACCGCCTCCGGGGAAGAAGTTGGAAGAACTTTCCGACGTTCAAAGTGAAGGCACAAATGCTGGGCCGTCTACCACTGTTTGAGAGAGGAGTTGTGTCTCAAGCTCCTGTCAACCCAGATCTTGCTTCGGGAAGGGAGAAGCGTTTTCAGGACTTCGTGTGAAAGC